>NC_069500.1:1124866897-1124954397 GCF_027579735.1 Bombina bombina
TGTATTTAGTTTTGGTAATTTGTTTAATGATAGTGTAGTGTTAGGTGTAATTGTAACTTAGGTTAGGATTTATTTTACAGCTAATTTTGTACTTATTTTAGCTTGGTAATTATTAAATACTTAATAACTGTTTAATAACTATTCTACCTAGTTAAAATAAATACAAACTTGCCTGTAAAATAAAAATAAACCCTAAGATAGCTACGATGTAACTCTTAGTTATATTGTAGCTAGCTTAGGGTTTATTTTATCGGTAAGTATTTAGTTTTAAATAGGATTCATTTATTTAATTATGTTAAATTAATTTCCTTTAATTTAAATTATATATATTGGGGGGGGGGGTTAGGGTTAGACTTCGGTTTAGGGGTTAATAACTTTATTATAGTGGGGCCAACGTTGGCGGCGGCAGATTAGGGGTTAATAAATTTAATATAGTTGCGGCAACGTTGGGGGGGGCAGATTAGGGGTTAATAACTATAATGTAGGTGTCGGCGATGTTGGGGGCAGCAGATTAGTGGTTTATCAGTATAATGCAGGTGGCTGTGGTGTCCGGAGCAGATTAGGGGTTAATAAGTGTAAGATTAGGGGTGTGTAGACTCGGGGTTCATGTTACGATGTTCGGTGTAGACATAAATTTTATTTCCCCATAGGAAACTATGGGGCTGCATTAAGAGCTGAACGCTGCTTTTTTGCAGGTGTTAGGTTTTTTTCAGCCAGCTCAGCCCCATTGTTTCCTATGGGGAAATCGTGCACAAGCAGGTTTTGCCAGCTTACCACTACTGTAAGCAACGCTGGTATCGAGGTGAAATGTGGAGCTAAATTTTGCTCAACGCTCACTTTTCTGAGGCTAATGCCGGCTTGCAGAAAAAAAAAGGGACATTATACACTCATTTTTTCTTTGCATAAATGTTTTGTAGATAATCTATTTATATAGCCCATAAAGTTTTTTTTTTTATTAATGTATAGTTTTGCTTATTTTTAGATAACATTGCTCTGATTTTCAGACTCCTAACCAAGCCCCAAAGTTTTATGTGAATACGCTCGACTACCTACTCCAGCTTGCTCCTGTTTGTGTAAAGGGTCTTTTCATATGCAAAAGAAGGGGGAGGGGGGGAGTGTCTTATTTGCCACTTGCAGTGGGCTTTCCAGCTACCTTTTCAACAGAGGTAAACTGACAGCTTCTAAGTAAGTTTTTAAACAGTTTTATACTGAATTTTTATATCAGTATCTGTGCATATTATTCTTTATAGTAGTGTCTATTACATGCAGTTATATGAAAATGAGTGTATACTGTCCCTTTAAGGGAGCGGTAAGAAAAAAAGGAGCGTTAGCACCGCACAGCCTTACTGACAAAACTCGTGCTCTAGCTGATTATTATTTAAAAAAAAAAAAAAATCTAAAAATTAAAAAAACTAAATTATAATATAAAAAAATCCTAACATTACAAAAAACAAACAAACCTAAAGTTACAAAAAACAAACACTAAATTACGAAAATGAAAAATAATCTAACATTACAAAAAACCCCACTAAAATTACGAAAAATAAAAAACACTAAGATAACAAAAATAATAAACTAAATTATCCAAAATAATAAAAATTAAACCTAATCTAAAAGCCCTAGGTTAAACAGCTCTTTTGCCCTAGGTTAAACAGCTCTTTTACATAATACAATTACATAGACCCCCTAAAAGTAAACCCCCACCCAACCAACCCCAAAAAAACAACCCTCCAAAATAAAAAAATCTAAGTCTAAAAAAAACCCATAAGCTACCCATTGCCCCTAAAGGGGGATTTGCATGGGCATTACCCTTAAAAGGGCAATAAGCTCTTTTGTGACCATTAAAATAAAAAGAGCCCTAAATTTAAAAAAAACCCACCCAAAAAATAAAAAAAAGACCTAACACTAACACAAGAAAATCTACTCACAGTTCCTGAAGTCCGGACATCCATCTTCATCCAGGCGGCGTCATATTCCTCCATTGTGGGGGCATCTTCTATCTTTGACCCGGTGGCTGTGGCAGCGCAGAGCTGACCAGGATCGGTGGCTACGACAACATCCAGCACAGAGCCTCCTCTTCATGTGATCACCTTTGCACATTGAAGCTTGAATGCAAGATACCTCTTTTATATTGGGGTACCGTTGCATTACTATTAGCTGAAAAATTAAAATAGCCAATAGGATGAGAGCTGCTTAAATTCTATTGGCTGTTCAAATCTGTGAGTAGATTTCTGGGGTTAGTGTTAGGTCTTTTTTATTTTTTTATTTTTTTGGGAGTGTTTTTTTTAAGATTAGGGCTTTTTTTTTTCTTAATAGGCACAAAAGAGCAATGCACATACAAATGCCCCTTTAGGGGAAATGGGTAGCTTAGGTTTTTTTTATTTTGGAGGTTGGTTGGGTGGGGGGGTTTACTTTTAGGAGGAACTTTATAATTTTATTATGTAAAAGAGCTGTTTAATTTAGGGCAATGCCCTACAAAGGCCCTTTTTAGGGCTTTTGGTAGTTTATTGATAGATTAGGTGGTGTTTTTATTTTGGGGTGGCGTTTTTGTTTTTATAGGGCTATTAGATTAGGTTTAATTGTTATTATTTTGGATAGTTTTGTTTATTATTTTTTGTAATCTTAGTGTTTTTTGTATAATGTTAGATTATTTTTAATTTTCGTAATTTAGTGTTTGTTTTTTTGTAATGTTAGGTTGTTTGCTTTCATAGTGTTTTGATTTTTTTAATATTGTAATTTTAAGTTTATTTATAGTTTAATCTTATTTTTTTTTTAATTTCACTGGTAAGTTTTTATTTATTTTAAGGTAGTTATATTGTACTATTAATTTAAAGTTGGGGGGGGGTTAGGTTTAGGAATTAATAGTTTAATTTAGTGTATTGCGATTTGGGGGCTGGCGGTTTAGGGTTTAATAGTTTTAGTTTAGAATTATCGATGTGGGGGCCGGCGGTTTAGGGGTTAATAGATTTATTTTAATAGTAGCGATGTGGGGGGGCTGGGGGTTTAGGGGTTAATACTTTATTTTAGTGTTGGTGATGTGGGGGGGGGGTCGGCGGTTTAGGGGTTTATACTTTATTTTAGTGTTGGCGATGTGGGGGGTCGGCAGTTTTGGGGTTAATATGATTATTTAGTGTATGTCAGAGGGCGGTGGTTTAGGGGCTAATAACTTTAATTAGTGTTGGCGATGTCAGGGCAGTGGATTAGACTAGGGGATTATGTTAGGGTGTTAGGTTTTTACATAAAACTTTCTTGTCTCCATAGACATCAATGGGGTTGCGTTATAGCGATCACCATTCCGCGATCCATGTTTTTCGAATACTTTCTCTCTTTTGATGTCTATGGGGGAAACGTGCACGAGCACGTCAAGTCAGGCCTTGGCTTTTGTGTGGTATGGAGCTTATCGCACCATATCGCACAACAAAAGAAGGTTTTTCAGTAACTTGTAATGGCAGAGCTATGGAGAGTGCGATACCATTCATTTTTTTGCATTATTTACGTACCCGGTTTAGCGAATAACTTGTAATCTTGCTGTTTTTTAGCAATTTTTGTTTGAGAGTAATAGAAGATCAAGTGAATATAGTGCATACACAGCAATTTATGTTGTTAAATAGGCTTACCTATAAGAGAGTGCCTGGTAAACAATGTTCTGGAGAATTTGATAATTAAATCTCAATCTATTTTCAGTACTTCTACTATAGAATTAGAAATAAAACCTCCATAGGTAATGATTACAATTATACTAAATGGTAGCAGCTATCCTTGAGTAATAGCTTGAGTGAATGATAAATAACACCCTCCAATCTCAAAGTGAGAGAGTAAGACAGTGCTGAATTATTGAAATCACAAAATAGTACTTAAAAATATTTATTATACAAAACAATAACAAGTATATACATAAAAGAAAATAATAAACATCAATTTAAAAATTGGTTATTATTATAATTAAAATCAAATGATACTTGCACTGTATAAGTATTGTAGGAAAATCTCTCCGCTCTCTGCAAGCCACAATCCGTAACACAGAGTCAACCGACCAGTATATCCTTCAAAAGAGCACTACGCATTTCAAGGAAAAGATCCTTTTCATCAGGTGGTCACTTTGACATTGGAGGATGTTATTTAGCAATTTATGTTTTTGTTACTTTTTACATAATTATAATCATAAATGGTTCTTGTCATGAGAGCAGGACACAGAATGATAGGTACAACTCGATTTTATTGAGGAGCATAGTATTAACAGACTGCAGACATTACATCCAGCTTAGTTACTGCGACACACACTGAACAAGCACTAGGCCACGCCAACTTCCTCTGAAGTCACACCCACGCTCTCACCATAGTTCTTGTGTTCTACAATGTTGTATAGCACATTTTTTCATCCAGAACAGGGGGTCGATCCGATATAAAGCGTCGCCCGCAAAAGCCGGCGACGCCAATATTTGCGCGGATTTGGTATCACATATACGGCGTAACCTAGAAGTTACGCCCGTATATTTCTGCCGTCGCCCGCAGTTTTTTGGGCCATAGGCAGGTATACCAAACCCGCGCAGTTTGGTATCCAATATGCAGCGTAAGGACTTACGTGGCGAAAATGGAGAAAACTTACTCCATTTTCACCTCGCCACAAAAAGCAGCCGTAAGAAGCCTTACACTGACTATTGGAGCCCCGTAACTCCCTAAACTAACTAGAAAATAAACCTAACACCTAACGCATGCGCAATGTCTATCTCCCTGTCAACCGCGATCTGCTAAAATAAACCTAACACCTAACGCATGCGCAATGTCTATCTCCCTGTCAACCGCGATCTGCTAAAATAAACCTAACACCTAACGCATGCGCAATGTCTATCTCCCTGTCAACCGCGATCTGCTAAAATAAACCTAACACCTAACGCATGCGCAATGTCTATCTCCCTGTCAACCGCGATCCCCCCCCCCCGAAATCCCTAATAAAGTTATTACCCCCTAAACCGCCGCTCCCGGACCCCGCCGCCATCTACATAAACTAACCCCCTACTGTGAGCCTCTAAAACCGCCGCCATCTACCTTATCTATCCCCTAATCTGACCCCTTACACCGCCGCCACCTATATAAAAATTATTAACCCCTAATGTAAGCCCCTTACACCGCCGCCATCTCTATTAAAATGATTAACCCCTAATTTAATCTACCTACCCCGCCACCAGCTATGTAATCTATATTAACCCTAAGTATATTATAGTTAATATAGGTATTACATTATATATATTAACTATATTAACCCTAATTATATTAGGGTTAATATAGTTAATATAGTTACTATAGTATTTATATTAACTATATTAACTCTATCTAACCCTAACTAAATTTATATTAAATTAATCTAATTCATTTATAAACTAAAATATTCCTATTTAAATCTAAATACTTACCTATAAAATAAACCCTAAGATAGCTACAATATAATTAATAATTACATTTTAGCTATGTTAGGGTTAATATTTATTTTACAGGTAAATTGTTAATTATTTTAACTAGGTATAATAGATATTAAATAGTTATTAACTATTTAATATCTACCTAGTTAAAATAATTACCCAATTACCTGTAAAATAAATCCTAACCTAAGTTATAAATACACCTACACTATCAATAAATTTAATAAATTACAAACATCTATCTAAAAATACAATTAAATTAACTAAACTAAATTACAAAAAACAAACAAACACTAAATTACAAAAAATAAAAAAAAGATTACAAGATATTTAAGCTAATTACACCTATTCTAAGCCCCCTAATAAAATAATAAACCCCCAAAATAAAAAAAATTCCCTGCCCTATTCTAAATTCAACAAATTTCAAAGCTCTTTACCTTACCAGCCCTTAAAAGGGCCTTTTGTGGGGCATGCCCCAAAGAATTCAGCTCTTTTGCATACAACAAATACAATACCCCCCCCCCATTACAACCCACCACCCACATACCCCTATTCTAAACCCACCCAAACCCCCCTTAAAAAAGCCTAACACTACCCCCCTGAAGATCTCCCTACCTTGTCTTCACCACACCGGGCCGAACTCCTGATCCGATCCGGGCGATGTCTTCCTCCAAGCGGCAAAGAAGAATTCTTCCTCCGGCGATGTCTTCCTCCAAGCGGCAAAGAAGAATTCTTCCTCCGGCGATGTCTTCCTCCAAGCGGCAGCAAAGTCTTCATTCTTCCGGCGGCATCTTCAATCTTCTTTCTTCGCTCCGCCACCGCGGAGCATCCATCCCGGCCGACTGCTGAACTTGGAATGAGGTACCTTTAAATGACGTCATCCAAGATGGCGTCCGCCGAATTCCGATTGGCTGATAGGATTCTATTAGCCAATCGGAATTAAGTTAAAAAAATCTGATTGGCTGATTGAATCAGCCAATCAGATTCAAGTTCAATCCGATTGGCTGATCCAATCAGCCAATCAGATTGAGCTCGCATTCTATTGGCTGATCGGAACAGCCAATAGAATGCGAGCTCAATCTGATTGGCTGATTGGATCAGCCAATCGGATTGAACTTGAATCTGATTGGCTGATTCAATCAGCCAATCAGATTTTTTTAACTTAATTCCGATTGGCTGATAGAATCCTATCAGCCAATCGGAATTCGGCGGACGCCATCTTGGATGACGTCATTTAAAGGTACCTCATTCCAAGTTCAGCAGTCGGCCGGGATGGATGCTCCGCGGCGGCGGAGCGAAGAAAGAAGATTGAAGATGCCGCCGGAAGAATGAAGACTTTGCTGCCGCTTGGAGGAAGACGTCGCCGGAGGAAGAATTCTTCTTTGCCGCTTGGAGGAAGACATCGCCGGAGGAAGAATTCTTCTTTGCCGCTTGGAGGAAGACATCGCCCGGATCGGATCAGGAGTTCGGCCCGGTGTGGTGAAGACAAGGTAGGGAGATCTTCAGGGGGGTAGTGTTAGGCTTTTTTAAGGGGGGTTTGGGTGGGTTTAGAATAGGGGTATGTGGGTGGTGGGTTGTAATGGGGGGGGGTATTGTATTTGTTGTATGCAAAAGAGCTGAATTCTTTGGGGCATGCCCCACAAAAGGCCCTTTTAAGGGCTGGTAAGGTAAAGAGCTTTGAAATTTGTTGAATTTAGAATAGGGCAGGGAATTTTTTTTATTTTGGGGGTTTATTATTTTATTAGGGGGCTTAGAATAGGTGTAATTAGCTTAAATATCTTGTAATCTTTTTTTTATTTTTTGTAATTTAGTGTTTGTTTTTTTTTGTAATTTAGTTTAGTTAATTTAATTGTATTTTTAGATAGATGTTTGTAATTTATTAAATTTATTGATAGTGTAGGTGTATTTATAACTTAGGTTAGGATTTATTTTACAGGTAATTGGGTAATTATTTTAACTAGGTAGATATTAAATAGTTAATAACTATTTAATATCTATTATACCTAGTTAAAATAATTAACAATTTACCTGTAAAATAAATATTAACCCTAACATAGCTACAATGTAATTATTAATTATATTGTAGCTATCTTAGGGTTTATTTTATAGGTAAGTATTTAGATTTAAATAGGAATATTTTAGTTTATAAATGAATTAGATTAATTTAATATAAATTTAGTTAGGGGTGTTAGGGTTAGATAGAGTTAATATAGTTAATATAAATACTATAGTAACTATATTAACTATATTAACCCTAATATAATTAGGGTTAATATAGTTAATATATATAATGTAATAACTATATTAACTATAATATACTTAGGGTTAATATAGATAATATAGCTGGCGGCGGGGTAGGTAGATTAAATTAGGGGTTAATCATTTTAATAGAGATGGCGGCGGTGTAAGGGGCTTACATTAGGGGTTAATAATTTTAATATAGATGGCGGCGGTGTTAGGGGCTCACTTTAGGGGGTTATAGATATAATATAGCTGGCGGCGGGGTACGGGAGCGGCGGTTTAGGGGTTAATAACTTTATTAGGTTGCGGCGGGGTAAAGGAGCGGCGGTTTAGGGGTTAATAGCTTTTTTATTGTTAGGCTAGTGAGGGGGGATAGCGGATAGAGGGTTAGACAGTGCGGGCTATGTTAGGGAGGCATGTTAGACAGTGCGGGCTATGTTAGGGAGGCGTGTTAGACAGTGCGGGCTATGTTAGGGAGGCGTGTTAGACAGTGCGGGTGTTTTAGACTTTAGTCAGGTTTTATAGGCGCCGGCAGATTCTAACGTGGCGCAAGTCACTGGCGACGCCAGAAATTTGTACTTACGCAGATTTCTGGACATCGCTGGTTTGTGAGACTTACGGCACGTTAGCATCTGACGGCGACCTATATGGGATGGCTCGAGTTGCGAGCTGAAACTGCGGGCGACGCCGGTTCCCTCGCTTGTGCCGCAAACTGCGATCGATATCGGATCGCGCCCCAGATCTGTTAATCTCTAGGTTATTTACCTAATTACAAGAAGCATTTTGTTGGGGGTGATCATGGCATACCGGAACCTACAATTTAATTCAAATAAGCAAAGACCAACTACTAAAACAACAAAGATTCTTGTCATCACATGAACTCCAGGCAATGTATAATGTAAATTTGTATTTTTTAAATAGACATTATTATTTAAACAACTTTTCATGGATGTGATTTAAAGTATTGGTAGTATTGTAATGAAAGACATAGCAATGTTACCTAAGCTATTTAGGTATTTACTGTATATACATACTATATACGTAATCATCTTTTTTGCAATTCAACATTTTATTTTAGATTTAAACAAAGATGCATATTATTACAATCTGTTATTACCTTAAAGCTAAAAGTCACTGCATTTTCACCCACTAATAATTCTATGTAATTTAGTTTCATTTAGTTCATGGTCTAAAAATAAAACTTTCAAAGAAAGTCTTCCTGACTAAACCATGAAAAGCTTAGAGAGAGAAGGGAAATTATTTGATGAAAACCCTCAAATATATTATTTTTCAGCCAAAGAGCAAAACCAGAACAAAGGGTCAAGATTGCAAATCAGAGGTTATTTTGTAATCTTGTGGAGCAGCGCAGTGGATCCTAGAGCCTGCTCTAATTGACCTTCTCCTATTATCGCGTTCCGGGACTCTGTGAAGTAGTGTGGGGAATAGAGTGGCTATCCCAGGCGTGCTACAGGTAAGTATTTAAACTTTTAAAGCTAATTTAAAGGAAATGAATGCATAATAATTTTTTATTAGTATTCGTTTTCTTTAAATTAGTTAGTGCATTAGTTCAGATATTCTTTAGAATGCACAAGACTAGTATTAAGTTCAGGTTTCACATTTCATCACAGAAAGGATTGATGATTCATGAAATATACTTTGAGGTTATAATGACAAGTATTGAAAGGAAATTCAAGAATGCCTGGGAAATGCATAAAGGTACCATAAGAATTTGTTATATTTTCAGTTTAAAATGAAAGAAATATGGGCAATCTTGATTGGGCCTTTAGTACTTATCTGCTGTAAAAACGTATGCTATGTTTCACAGCAAAATCAAAAAGTAGCATGTCAAGATGTTCTATATGATGTTTAAGGTCATTAGTTTGATTTCATAACCAGGAGGAAAAAAAACATAATTCATTATTAAAAACAAATCTGTTCCCAGTCTTGTTTCACATTATTCATAAAACAGAAAATCCAAAAATAATATCTTAAATTTTCTAAAAAAGATGACTTTGGTACATATCTTGCTTCTACTTTCATTTTCTATAAGGGATGTAATGCTATAAAGTTCTAAATCACAACACAAGCAAATCCATTGGTAAAGCCTAATAAGGATTTACATGAAATAATACCTTCAATTTTAGATTACTGTGATGGACTCCAGAGGACCATGTAAAATGCCTAAAACCAACAGAACAAATAGGAAGCATATTGCACTTGTCACAGTAAGATTGGACGGTTCAAGTATGTCACACAGTCTTTCATGTTCCTGCAGGATAAAGATAAGATTGATTGGTTAGACTAATTTCTAAGTTCCTTCAGGCATCAGGCAATGAATGAGGCATACTAATCAGATGACAACAAACAGAGTAAGAACTAAATCTCTGATGGTGCTTGCTTTCAATTTCTCACATCATTAGTAAATAGTAATTAAATAATTTACTTGCCTGCTATAAACCAATCTTTCTGCATCTCTCTTTTGAATACTATAGAGTAAATCATGAATGCATCTTACTAAATTTTCCTGGTAGAGTCAACAAGATGAATTCAGTAAATTAACACTCAATTTTTCTTTCTTTTTAAATGTTTCACATCAATGGACCATGTAAACTTATTTATTCATTATAGTGAAGATGCTAGCAAAGCGGGTAAACGAGTGAATGAGAATAAATAGAATACATAACACCAAGAATATGTATCAAATATATATTTTCCTCTTGGAGAGATAGTGACATATAGAGGACAGATTGCTCATGGTTATTTGTTAAACTTTGTAAATATCTGTCAAGTTTATTGAACAATTTAAAATGTTTTGATTAATAGATAAGAAAATAAGGAAACACAATTGGGGATTCTAAAGTCAAATACAATTATTTTTTACAATTAGTAAGGTATACTAATTGATCAGGTTATAAAGAATGTTGAGAAACTTTAAAAGGGTGTTGTTTCCCTATTGTGAAGAAGTCAGTTTGTACATCACATCTCTCACACATGAAAGTAATAGAACAAGCCTACAGTGTGTGGGACATAGACCATCATTTGTCATTACTACATACATAATTCAGAAAATTACCATAAAGAATAATAGATTTAGCAAGGGTTATTTTTTTTTTTTTAAACAGTCTGTAAACTCCCGGGGTAGGGGCATCATTAGATATAGGAGACAAAAGACACAGAAGCATGAGGAACTGTTCCTGTGTGATTGTGAATCATCCTTCCTAATTAGTTAGTCTGTGCCAGAGGTTATGTACTTGTGTAGCCTTTCTGTTCAAATATGGAGGCAGGTTTTTTCCACACAGAGACCCAATAAAAGTGATGTCTTTATTAACTGCAGGGCCAGTGACTGGCGGGGCATGGGACCAGTCTATATTGCATCTTCATAGACTCCCTGTAGTTATACACCTGTCCCTGGCATAGGCATGTATATCCAAAGTGATAAGTAAGAAAAAGTTAAAGAGTTTGTAGAATCCTAAGGACCCCAGGAACTTGGCTTCCAAATGTGACTTTGCTGGAAAGATTTTAACAAAGGTAACACATGGAGGGATGCACCTACTAGACTCCTAAATACGAATGCAAGAGTAGGCAGCACTCCAACAAAAAAAGTCCTTAGATAAAAGAAAAAATCTTTATTTCACATAGTTTAAAACCAGCACAAAAAAACGCCAATAAACAGAGGGAGGAGGATGTGGAGTCCTGACATGTTTCGTGTCAGACGGCACTTAATCATAGGATTCATGATTAAGTGCCATCTGGCACGAAACATGTCAGGACTCCACCTCCTCCTCCCTCTGTTTATTGCCGTTTTTTTTGTGCTGGTTTAAAACTATGTGAAATAAAGATTTTTTCTTTTATCTAAGGATTTTTTTTGTTGGAGTGCTGCCTACTATGGCATTTGTATGTCAATTTTGGGGCTGGCTCGGCTCCTTTACCTGGCTGGCACCACGCCAACAGTGCATGCTGATTGTTTCATGGGCTTGTCTGGGCATTGATCTGGATTGGACTGCCGTATCGCACAACTCTTGGGCTAGAGCGACGTCATTGTTTCACTTTTAGACTACTAAATAAACTAATTAGTAAACAAGTGGCATTGAGGCCCCATAACTCTAAATGAAGCCCCAAAGTCTCACAAGGACCCTGAGCTAGCAATATAGATTCCATGAAAAGAGTATGCAATTCCCTACTAGAAATTAGGAATGCTGATTATATAAGAAGATACATTGAAAGGCCATATGCACCCCTAGACTTTCAAAACTCATTCCCAAGATCACTGGAAACTTTGAAAAGCATGACATACACATGATATGAGATATATGATTGTGGGTGCCTAATACTCTAGTAGCTTACACTAAATTTATCTAACTTCAGGTACAATTAACAATTATAACCACGTGTTATTCTTTCCACTTTAAAGGAACATGGTACACAACATTTTTCTATATTGTATATAACAGATATATTTTCATTACTAAAGATTAAGAAGATGTTGGTTAAATTTAAAGTATAATTAACCGGAAATGTATTATTATGTGCAACATTATACACTGGGTGATAGGAACAACTCTCAAAAAGTATGTTCTTTTATCAATTGTAAAAAGAAGCAAAACCCATAGATTTTGAAGCATTCTCTTTTAGATGGACTAGATAAATACTTGAGTATCGTATCTCTTTTTGGGGGAAACACTATGTTTAAAGGTTATATACTGTATATATTTATACAGGTTAATTTGATTGACAGAACGGTAGTCTTTTTAAAAAAAACAGACAAACAAAAAAAAACAACAACATAAAATCACCGGATAAATACATTATCAAATACTGTCATTCTACATAGAGCTCTGAAGGATTTAAAAATACTGATTGCTGAGCCAGATGAGATAGTTTTCAGTGGAAGTCTGCTGTATGGGAATATCTCAAAGTGGTTTGGCGTAAGCAATTTAAAGCAGTCAACTTTAACACATATTGACTATGAAAGTGAAGCAATAAAGGAAAATAAAGGAGCAACAATCTAAATTCTCCTATATGCTAGATGATTTAAATATTGCAATATTAATTAAAAATAACTATACCTTTAACTTCCCCAATGGAGTTAAAAAGACAGGTAAAGTCAACTTAAAAAAATAAATAAAATAATGCACTACTTGTGCAGATTTGGGCTGGATGCTAAACCAGTCAGGGTTGACATATATGCATAACTACTAAGCAAGTGTATGGTTGAAAAATATGTTTTGGACGAATCATTCGTTACTAAAATAAATATTGTTTCGTACAAAATTAGTTTAAATGAAATTCGTTTTGTACGAATAATCATTATTAAATTTGTTCATTAACAAATATTGTCATTATTTCCTATGGAATGTAAAATTATTTTATTTATAATCACTTTTTAGCTTAAATAAATGGTTAGTAAGAGTAAAGAAAAGCATTTTTAAGGCCATTTTTAAATTTTATGTTATTTTCAAAGATTCTTTTATTTTATACATGCAATTTTTATGCACTGTATTTTTTAAAAAAAAACTTTACATAAAAGTACAGTACAATGTGACCTGAATTTTTGTCCCATTTAATTTTGAGTGTATTAAATTGTTTACAAAATATATCCTTTACCTTTATATAAGCATTTGAAATATCAAATTTTGCCTATGGTATTCCTACCTGTGCTAAAAATTCCTACACGTAAAGGGGAAACTCAAATTTTTTCTTTTATGATTCAGATAGAATATACTTTTCCGCCCCATGGCGCTATTATATACACCCTTATCCAGCATACCTCAATACACTCGGCTTATCCAATACTTACTTTTCTAGCATTTATTATAACAGATTGCATCCTGTATCAGTAGAAGTTTAACTCATGTTAATATGCCAATACTGTTTGAAATATCTTTGATAGAACTACACCCTCTGTTAGCCAAAGTGTTTTGATCCCACAGATTATGTTTTCCTATGTATGTTTTTCATATATGGTTAACTCTTCTTATTAGACGTTCATCTTTATTTAGCACCATACGCCATTTGGTAACCTTATGCAACATAAAACCCATTTAAAATACTATGCCAAAGCAGGTTTACATACCCATAGAAATAAAGAAAATATTGACATACAACACATATCCCTATAGAAAACTCTCAAAGTATATTTAGAATTTCTGGGCATGAAATACTTCTCTATATTTCAAACATTAGCTACCTTTAGCATTGCTCTAACATGATGCCGACCACTAGATTAAATTAACCCACAGATCCCGGCTTCGCTGCCTACGGAGTAGTGACTGGGTGCCAGGTATTGATAATCTCTTGAGACGGCAAAATATATCACATGACAGGGGAGCATTTTTTTCTTTATCAGCGTTAAGCATTAAATCAATTCAATACCTAAATATAATGGATTTTAAGAGCCTACATGTTTTTAGAGATGTTTTCCTGCTATCGACCACTAGATGGCCTCTAAGTACAACATAGGGAATGGGAATAGCCCACACAGACAATGGTGCCACACATTCAATTCTCCATATTAAACTTAAAAGGTATACACTACGATTGCCAACCCCTTGACACACAGCTATGATGGCCTCAGAGTTTACCTAGGAACCATTTGATAGTACATCTATACTATGTCTATTTGTATGTATTGTACTGCTATATTTATCTTTTTTGTTTCCAGTTATGGCCTCCTGCATCTTTATTTCTTAACCTTCTCAATGCAATATCCTTCTTTTCTAAGATGCAATAAGAGATAAGTAAAAAAAAAATAACATTTCAAATGTTCTCTCTATTGAGCGTTGGTGTACAAACAGATATAAGATAAGAAACAGCATTTGTGTGTACAGGAACAAATAAATAAAGAGATCGGATTTCCCTGCAAGTACATTCCATGTTAATGGGTTGTGTTTTCAAACAACAAAACCAAATATTTGATATACAAAATAAACATAATGGAGCAATTTCTTATACATTTTATACTCTGCAATTGGTATAACGACGAATTGGGAACACATTAACAACTTCATGCTAGGGGCTAATGCTGAAGATTTGAACAAAGTTCAGATGTAAACGCTTTCTTGGAAAAGGAAATCACGTGATTTCATTACCAACATAAGATTTTTCATTGCCTAAAAGTAGGAGGGTGTAGGGTGACAAAAAAGGTAGGACGTTCCATGCTGTCCTAATGGCATTAAAGCCCAGTGCAGTTAGGACGGCATGGATCATCCTAATGGCATCTAGGGGTTAAGGGAAAAACAATTTTACCTTACACTGTCCCTACAACTACAAAAAAATACAGTGCATAAAAGTTACATGCATACAATAAAATAATAATTTTCAAAATTAAAAAAGAATTATAAACATTTCCATAATAATGATTTTCATATCAATTACCTTATGTACGTAATTCTTACTATGCGAGTCAGCAGTACACACATATAAAGTAACATGACACATACAATACTTTACATTTACAAAATATAACAACAAATACAACACATTCATATGCACTCAGTTCCAATACCACAAATACTTGTCGGCTGAATTAGCACAATGTGGTTTTACTCCTGCTGTCAGTAACACCATGTTATTGTGTCAACCGTTTTACTGAGTTCATTCATATCCCATTCTCCATACACACACCTTTCATGATGTCATTCGTCACACACTGCACACTCTCACTCTCACAGGCTCTTTCTCTCCTCCACACACATAACTTTCATATCAAATTTGCATACATACACTGACACTCATGTCACAAATATGCACACAGCTAGTAAATTAATAAGTTAATTAGGTAATGTACTAGTGATTAGGAGGTAGATAGGTTAGGTTTAATAAGAGTTAGTAGGAGGAGAATGATGAGATGAAGGAGTTGTAAGGAAGATTACTATTACTAGTAGAAATGGTTAGGATTACTGTACGGTAAGGTGGGTGAATTAATAATCTAGTAGGAAAAGTAAGAGGTAAAGGTAGCGTGTAAGGAAAATTAGAAAATGAAGATGAAAAATGAGATAGAATTAGTAATATTTTAAGTAAGTTAAACTCTGCCGGTAATAATAATATAATGTATTCATACCAAATAAATAATAAATGTTCTTTAACTACACTCCTGGCCACTAGGAGGAGGCAAAGATTCCCAAAACTC
Source organism: Bombina bombina (assembly GCF_027579735.1). Classification (NCBI taxonomy): domain Eukaryota; kingdom Metazoa; phylum Chordata; class Amphibia; order Anura; family Bombinatoridae; genus Bombina; species Bombina bombina. The sequence continues at coordinate 1,124,882,684 of NC_069500.1, forward strand.
CAAGAACCCTTATAAACCTCTCCCAACTCACTGGTAACTAGTCTGACGTATAGCCCAGTGATTTGCAACCTTTTTTTTTGCCGTGGCACACTTTTTTACATTAAAAAATCCTGTGGCACACCACCATCCCAAAATTTTACAAAATCACACATTGTAGCCTAATACAGGATTTATATACAGTGTGCATATATATATATATATATATATATATATACACATACACACACTGTACTGTGCTGTCATGCCATGCCTCCTACAAACTATACATGACACATTCATTCACAAACACCCCCGCACTCTTGTCAGTCTGCCGCGGCACACCTGAGGATCTCTCATGGCACACTAGTGTGCCACAGCACACTGGTTGAAAAACACTGGTATAGCCAAGCAGGAAAAAGAAGAATGGTAGGAAAGGCAAAGAGAGCTAAACAAGCAGGGAACAGAGGTGGAAAAAAATTAAAAACTACTAGAAGAAATAACAGGGTGGGGGTCTCTCACCACCATGAAAGAAATGTATTTATCAGGTAAGCATAAAATATATTTTATTTCATACAGCTGGTAAGACTCCATGATCCATTACTCTTAGGAAACTAACACCCAAGCAGAGAAGTCCACGATTAATGACAGCGGGACAAGCGTGAAGTATAGAAAAATGTATATTCTTTTTTTTCTTCCCCTCAATACTTTTTTTTAACATAATAATCATACAAAAAGAACAAGATATAACTTAAATAACAAGAAACTACTGCATGAAGGACTTTCCTACCAAAAGTTTCAACAGAAGAAGAAAATACATCAAAATGGTAGAATAGTAAAAGTATCTAAAGAAGACCAAGTAGCTGCCTTGCTAATTTGACCAACAAAATCCTCATTCTTAAAGGCCAAAAATGTAGCAACTGATCTGGTAGAATGGGAAGTAATCCATTGAGGAGAAAACTGATCCACCTTCAAGTAAACCTATGAATGAAAAGCTTTAGCCAAGAAGCCAAAGACACAGCCGTTGTTTTCTGACCTTTTATGATGAAACCAGAAAAATGAACAAATAAACTAGGATTGTCTGAAATCCTTAGCAGCCTGCAGATAAAACTTCAAAGCTCTGACAACATCCAAATTATGGAGAAAGTTCTCTTTAAAACTCTTTGTATTAGGACAAAAAGAAGATACAACAATTTCCCAACTTATTATGTCTGAAGACACCACCTTTGATAAAAAATCTAATCTAGTTCTCAAAACTGCTTATGATAAACAAGTTAACGAGGATCACAAGAAAGAGCAGACAATTGAGCATAATACATATACATGTCTAAACGTATATGTATGTGTATATATATATATATATATATATATATATATAAAAATAAATGTCTATATATGTATACATATGTATGTGTATGTATTTACATACATATATACACATATAAAAACTTTAATATATATGTATACATAATTTTCTTATTTTTATGTTGTGTATGCGCATATAACAGTATGTGATCATGTTTGCGCATATTAAAAAAAACTTATATATAAAATTCCTTAAGAATACTGCCTGAGGAAACAGTGCCAGCCGCACTGTGAAACACATTGCAGTTTGTTTATTTTTATAACTTTTATTGAATAAATTGCCCCTTTGCACATAGGGGTTATATTCATTTTATATGGTGTGGTGAGTTCTTTTCCTGGACTGCACTACCATTTAACATTGTTACACATCATCTTTAGACATGTGATCCTGAACACCGGAGTGAGCCAGCTGGGGGGCTCTGATCCATTCAGCTTGCATGAATTGCACTGTATTATAGTGCATCATTTTTGTGAGTATATCTCTGCGGTGGGATAACTGGGATATCTGGGTCTGCTGGCACTTGATGATGTTTTGATAATCTGCACCATTGGAGCCCCTTTTTTTCGTTTCTGCATTTTAGTACTCTACTTGACTTTACTAAGAAGAGCTAGCTGATCCTGGTGCAATACTACTACCAACGGCAGCCTCAAGGGTGCGCCTTTGTATATTGGGAGCATTTTGTATGGACTTTATGTGGTGACTTTATTACTCACCGATGTTGATGGTGGCGGTGCTCCATCTTCATCCCGGCGGTGGTCCTTCTTCATCCATCTTCTACTCCGGCGGGCCATCTTTTTATCTTCTTCCTGTCGATGGTGAAAGCTTTCATTCTATTGGCTGATTTGAGTTTGATGATTCAAATCAGCCAATAGGAATGCAAGGTTACTCCCATATAAAAGGGGTACCTTGCATTCACAGTTCAGGAGCAAATTGGATAATATTAAGGTAAATAAAACTCCAGATCCAGATGGAATACACCCAAGGGTGTTAAGGGAAGTTAGCACTGTTATAGACTAACCTCTACTCTTATTTTTTTAAGACTCATTATCCTCAAGCATGGTACCCAAGGATTTGCGTAAAGCTGATGTGGTACCACTCTTCAAAAAGGGAAGTAGGGATGATCCAGGGAGCTATAGACCAGTTAGTCTGACATCAATAGTGGGGAAGATATTTTAAGGGATTATAAGGGATTATGTTGATGAGCATATTCGTGTAAACAAGATTGTGAGTTCTAATCAGCATGGTTTTATGAGAAATAGATCCTGTCAAACGTATCTAATTAGATTCTATGAGGAAGTAAGTAAAAATATAGATAAAGGGGAATCAGTTGATGTGATATAATTAGATTTTTAAAAGGCATTTGATACAGTGCCACATGAGAGATTAATGCACAAAATTAAAGGACTGGGAATAGCTGAAAATGTTAGCTCATGGATAAAAGATAGGGAGGTAAATGGATCATACTCAGATTGGACAAAGGAAATCAGTGGAGTCCCCCAGGGATCAGTACTGGGCCCTGTTCTTTTTAATATTTTTATAAATGACTTGGAGCAAGGATTAAATAGCGACATCTCTATTTTTGCAGATGATACTAAGTCAAGTAAGGTCATAAGGTCAGAGCAGGATGAACTTTTGTTACAGAGGGACCTGCAAAAATTAGAAATATGGGCAGGTAAATAGAAAATGACATTTAATACGGGAAAATGCAAGGTTCTACATTTTGAAAGTAAAAATAAGCAGGCAGCATATTATTTAAATGGGACAAGACTTAGCCAAACACAGGAGGAAAGGGATTTGGGGGTAGTAATAGCTAACAAGCTAAAGCTGGGTGCACAATGCAGGGCAGCAGCTTCAAAGAGGCATTGATTCAAGGGAGGACAGCATCATTCTGTCACTATATAAAGCCCTGGTAAGACCTCACCTTGAGTATGGAGTGCAGTTCTGGGGACCGATCACAAAAAAAGATATTGCGGAACTAGAAAAGTTCAGAGAAGGGCCACAAAGCTAATAAGAGGATTGGAGAATTTAAGCTATGAGATGAGGCTAGCCAAACTGGGTCTGTTTTCTTTAGAAAAAAAGGCGCTTGAGAGGTGACGTGATTACTTTATATAAATATATTCAAGGCCCATATACAGAGATGGCAGAAGTTCTGTTTATTCCCAAAAAATTGTGACTAGAGGTCACAATTTAAGGTTGGAGGAAATGAGCTTTAATCTCCTGCAACATTTTTTCACTGTAAGAGCAATAAAATTGTGGAACTTATTACCAAAGGAGGTGGTGAATGCCAATACCCTAGATACATTTAAAAATTGTTTGGATACATTTCTGTCTATAAATAAAATTCATAGATATGATTGCTAGTATTAAATGGGTCACTTTTTAGTGGGATTATTTAAGCTTAACTGGAGCTTTTGTAAATATTTTAGATTTGTATAGGTTGAACTCGATGAACTACTATGTTACTATGTTAAATATAAACCATACATATACAGTCTTTCATAATGTCTAGCACTGCACATATGAACAAAGCTGTATATACTGTATTAACCTGAAAATTATACTTATAACTTAACTTTAGAAAATATACTGTGTGTATATATATATATATATATATATCTTCCCTTTAATGTGTGTAAGCCTTTCTGGTCCGATTGGCTCCTCATTCTGAGAATCATCTGCATGTGCTTTTAATTGATTGAAATAAATCAAAGTTTTTAACTGATCATGTCTTCTAACCAGTATCCGCTAAAATAATCAAGTGTCTTTACACAGAGAACCAGGGGGTCGATCCGATAAAAATCGTCACCCGCAAAAGCTGGCGACGCCAATATTTGCGCGGGTTTGGTATCCTATATACGGCGTAACCTAGAAGTTACGCGCGTATATTTCTGCCGTTGCCCGTAGTTTTTTGGGCCATAGGCAGGTATACCAAACCCGCACAGTTTGGTATCCAATATACAGCGTAAGGACTTACGTGGCGAAAATGGAGAAATCTTACTCCATTTTCACCTCGCCACAAACAGCAGCCGTAAGAAGCCTTACGCTGACTATTGGAGCCCCGTAACTCCCTAAACTGGCTGCTAAAATAAACCTAACACCTAACGCATGCGCAATGTCTATCTCCCTGTCAACCACGATCTGCTAAAATAAACCTAACACCTAACGCATGCGCAATGTCTATCTCCCTGTCAACCGTGATCTGCTGAATAAAACCTAACACCTAATGCATGCGCAATGTCTATCTCCCTGTCAACCGCGATCCCCCACCGCAATCCCTAATAAAGTATTTAACCCCTAAACTGTCGCCATCTACATAAACTAACCCCCTACTGTGAGCCTCTAAAACCGCCACCATCTAACTGATCTATCCCCTAATGTGAACCCCTTACACCACAGCCATCTATATTAAAATTATTAACCCCTAATTTAATCTACCTACCCCGCCGCCAGCTATATTATCTATATTAACCCTAAGTATATTATAGTTAATATAGTTATTACATTATATATATTAACTATATTAACCCTAATTATATTAGGGTTAATATAGTTAATATAGTTACTATAGTATTTATATAAACTATATTAACTCTATCTAACCCTAACACCCCTAACTAAATTCTTATTAAATAAATCTAATTCATATTATAAACTAAAATATTCCTATTTAAATCTAAATACTTACCTATAAAATAAACTCTAAGATAGCTACAATGTAATTAATAATTACATTATAGCTATGTTAGGGTTTATATTTATTTTACAGGTAAATTGTTAATTATTTTAACTAGGTATAATAGCTATTAAATAGTTATTAACTATTTAATAGCTACCTAGTTAAAATAATTACCCAATTACCTGTAAAATAAATCCTAACCTAAGTTACAAATACACCTACACTATCAATAAATTAAATAAACTACAAATATCTATCTAAAAATACAATTAAATAAACTAAACTAAATTACAAAAACAAACAAACACTAAATTACAAAAAATAAAAAAAAGCTAATTACACCTATTCTAAGCCCCCTAATAAAATAATAAAGCCCCCCAAAATAAAAAAATTCCCTACCCTATTCTAAATTAAAAAAAGTTCAAAGCTCTTTTACCTTACCAGCCCTTAAAAGGGCCTTTTGTGGGGGCATGCCCCAAAGAAAACTGCTCTTTTGCCTGAAAAAAAAAACACAATACCACCCCCCAACATTACAACCCACCACCCACATACCCCTAATCTAACCCAAACCCCCCTTAAATAAACCTAACACTACCCCCCTGAAGATCTCCCTACCTTGTATTCACCCAGCCGGGCCGAACTCCTCATCCGATCCGGGCGATGTCTTCCAGCAAGCGGCAGTGAAGTCTTCTTCCATCCGGGCGATGTCTTGAAGCAAGCGGCAGAGAGTCTTCTTCCATCGGCGATGTCTTCAAGCAAATCGGCATCTTCAATCTTCTTTCTTCGCTCCTCCACGGTGGGGCATCCATCCGGCACGACGACTTCCCGATGAATGAGGTTCCTTTAAATGACATCATCCAAGATGGCGTCCGTCGAATCAGATTCAAGTTCAATCCGATTGGCTGAACCGATCAGCCAATCAGATTGAAGTTGAATCTGATTGGCTGATTCAATCAGCCAATCAGATTTTTCTACCTTAATTCCGATTGGCTGATAGAATCCTATCAGCCAATCGGAATTCGACGGACGCCATCTTGGATGACGTCATTTAAAGGTACCTCATTCGTCGTTCAGTCGTCGGCCGGGATGGATGCTCCGCGTCGGTGGAGAGAAGATTCAAGATGCCGCTTGAAGGAAGATGCTGGCGGATGGATGAAGACTTTGCTGCCGCTTGGAGAAAAACATCGCCGGGATGAAGATTTCTTCTTTGCTGCTTGGATGGACATCGCCCAGATCGGATGAAGAGTTCTGCCCGGCGGAGTGAATAAAAGGTAGGGAGATCTTCAGGGGGGGTAGTGTTAGGTTTATTTAAGGGGGGTTTGGGTTAGATTAGGGGTATGTGAGTGGTGGGTTGTAATGTTGGGGGTTGGTATTGTGTTTTTTTTTTCAGGCAAAAGAGCAGTTTTCTTTGGGGCATGCCCCCACAAAAGGCCCTTTTAAGGGCTGGTAAGGTAAAAGAGCTTTGAACTATTTTTAATTTAGAATAGGGTAGGGATATTTTTTTATTTTGGGGGTTTATTATTTTATTAGGGGGCTTAGAATAGGTGTAATTAGCTTAAAAATCTTGTAATCTTTTTTTTATTTTTTGTAATTTAGTGTTTTTTTTTTTGTAATTTAGTTTAGTTTATTTAATTGTATTTTTAGATAGATATTTGTAGTTTATTTAATTTATTGATAGTGTAGGTGTATTTGTAACTTAGGCTAGGATTTATTTTACAGGTAATTGGGTAATTATTTTAACTAGGTAGCTATTAAATAGGTAATAACTATTTAATAGCTATTATACCTAGTTAAAATAATTAACAATTTACCTGTAAAATAAATATAAACCCTAACATAGCTACAATGTAATTATTAATTATATTGTAGCTATATTAGGGTTTATTTTATAGGTAAGTATTTAGATTTAAATAGGAATATTTTAATTAATAATATTAATATTAGATTTATTTTAATAAGAGTTTAGTTAGGGATGTTAGAGTTAGATAAGGTTATTATACTTTATATATAAATATATATATATAATATAATAACGATATTAACTATATTAACCCTAATATAATTAGGGTTAATATAGTTAATATAGCTGGCGGCGGTGTAGGGGGATTAGATTAGGGGTTAATACATTTATTATAGGTGGCCGCGGTGTAGGGGGATGTAGATTGTAGGCAAAAGAGCAGTTTACTTTGTGACAAAGCCCCGCCAAAAGCCCTTTAATATAGCTGGCGGCGGTTTAGGGGTTAATAACTTTATTAGGTAGCGGTGGTTTAGGGGTTAATACATTGTTATTGTTAGGATAGTGAGGGGGGATAGCGGATAGAGGGTTAGACGTGTCGGGCTATGTTAGGGAGGTGTGTTAGACAGTGCGGGTGATTTAGACTTTAGTCAGGTTTTGTAGGCGCCGGCAGTTTCTAACGTGCCGTAAGTCACTGGCGACGCCAGAAATTTGTACTTGTGCAGATTTCTGGACATCGCTGGTTTATCTGACTTACGGCACTTTAGCATCTGACGGCGCAGTATATAGGATAGCTCGAGTTGCGAGCTGAAACTGCGGGCGACAAGGGTTCCCTCGCTTGCGCCGCAAACTACGATCTATATCGGATCGCGCCCCTGGTGCTCAAGTGTGACATCATCCCTGAGACATCACGTGGGTAAACCGCAGTGTGTAGCAGAGACAACGGAGCAGTACGACAGACAAGTGGAGACGGAATTGGTATAAGTGAGAGAAATGGTTCTAGTAGGTCTCCTCATTATAAAGGGACAGATCTGCTCTGCCCAACACTGATGCTCATAAGGTCAGCTGACCAGGATGCGCTGGTATTGTGTGAGTACAAACCATATTGATTGGGACTGAGAGATATGTTTGTTGTCCTGGGTTATAATCAGATGGAGGACTCATTCCGTATATTATGATCTGTTATTTTCTTTTTGAATAATTTCAAGGGGCTCTGAATAACATTTTGTAACTGTAACGTTATTAAAATATTACATATAAAATATGAAAAAAAAACGAATAAAAGTTGTTCAAATGTATTAAACATACTGTAAAATATATAGATATATTCTATGCATTTTGAATATTTGACAGTATGTTAAATAACTTTTTAAAATATTTTATATGTAATATTTTAATAATGCGCCTTAAGGTTACTAAGTTTTCATGTTCACTAACCCGACCACATTAAAACCTAAATCGTGAAACATGATGCCCGTTTCACACATTTTACATTCCTATGTTTTTCACTAAATTTTGTTTACTTTTTATTATTAAATACATATTTCTATATGTATCCAATACTGTGCATGTAAAATACACATATATACCTATATATCTATAAGATATTTATAGAAATATGTATTTACAATAAAAATGACATTATCCTGTATGTGAAGAACATTGGAATGATAAACAGGTACAGTACATATAGAGTAAAACGCAAATTTAAATACATATGTACACACATATATATGTATACATACACATATTTAATCATATATGTATGTATGTATATTTTGCATGCCTTTTGTTTTCTAACACTTGAGACATAATTTCTTTGAGCCCTTATAACTTTTTGTGCAATATTTTTTTTTAAATACTTTACATCAGACATTGTTATTATCGGTCACGCACAACAGCTAGCACAGCACTCGTGATCTAAATGGGCTGACATTATCTTATCTTTCTCTTTATACACAAATCCTCCTAATATTATCTGTTTCTATATCCAAAAATACCAATAACTTAGAGAGAGAAATTGAAAACTATAATTTTAGCAGTGGCGTCACTAGGGGGGTGCGGGGGGTGCGGACTGCACCGGGTGACACCCTCCAGGGGGTGACACCACCAGGCAGGAGCTTACTCTACTCAAGTAATCCTCCTGCAATGGTGTCACCTCACACGGGGACTCTGTTGATGACGTGCTGGCACTGCATCCAGATAATATGTGCATGATGCAGCTGGGCTGATTCTGCCCCATTACTCACTACCTGCTGTGTGATCAGGTCCCGCCCCCTCCCACTAGCGTGGGCTTCTCTGCAGACAGCAGAATGAACTGCACATGTGACGTGAGGAGCTCTGGTAGGCACTAGGCAGGACTGGTTTTAGGCTGGGCTCGCGCTTCTGATCAGCTCAAGTCAGGGCAGAGGAAGAAAATAGGTAGCCAAATACGGGGAGGCAAAAACAAACCTAACCATGGGATGCTGTGGGAGCTCACAGGTATGTTAGCACATCTATTATCTGAAATGCCCTTGTTTCACAGTAATGCTTTAAATTGTGTGATCATACCTTTAAAAGGGAAGGCATTTTCCAACTTGCTATAATTAACCCACTTTTCAGGCAATCGATTAAACCTGTGAATGGATGACCTGTGAATGGATGTCTGCTTGATTTTTTAACTGTTGAACTTGAAGATAGGAAAGGCAATGTAATGTACAGCTTACACACTGTAGTATAATGTAGAATGCTAGTTCCCTAAAATATAAAATTCCAGCAGCTGAGCTAGGGAGGCAGATTGGAGATGTGTAAGAAGTACAGATTATCTATCCATCTATCTAGAGTACCCCATTTTGCTAATGGAATCAGCATGTCACTTACAGAGTCAGTGTTATTAACCTTGCTACAAAATATTTGCAGATGTGAAAACAAATTGCAAGTATGATTGATATTATCTGTCTTTGCAAGTTATAGCAGTTGATAAATGTCTAATTTAGAAGAAGATAAATATGTCTTATTTAGAAGAACACCAAAATGTTAACCCACCCACACATTTTGAGCCAGGGAAATGTGTATCTATGTAGATATATATTTTTTTATTATTCATCATCATCAGTAACAGTCTAAGAACTGTTGGATTTATCAAGCTGTTTAATGTCATCACAGGTATTTATTTTTCTGTTTTAAATTGTGAACCCACTGGCTTTTACATATATGAGAATGTGGGGGGGGGGGAAAGCAATATTGCTGGTTCTCTCCTCTGCTGCCATCCAGAAATTCATCACTCATGTGCTGCTGCTTTATCTGAAAAAAGTTGTACAATGTATTTGCTTTTTCAGATCTGGCAGTTGTTTAGGCTTTCAATGGTACCACTGCATATTTAAATTTCCCAGCCCAAATTCTGTAGCTTTGGCAGCCAGAGTTTTTGCAACCTTTCCCTCCTCTACCATCTCCCCACGTGCAGTTCTGGTAGTTAGAGAAGCTGAGTTTGTGTTTGTCATGTCTCTGTATCTGTATGTATATATCTGTGTGTTACTGCATCTTTGTGTGTGTGAGTGTGTGTCACTGTCTCTGTGTGTGTAAGTCTGTGTGTATGTGTTTCTGTGTGACTTTTTGTGTATGTAGTATGTGCCTGTGTGTGTCTTTGTCAGTATGTCTGTTTCTCTGTATGTGTGTGTCTTTGTCTCTGCGTGTGTGTATATATACAGTGGGGCAAAAAAGTATTTAATCAGCCACCAATTGTGCAAGTTCTCCCACTTAAGAAGATGAGAGAGGCCTGTAATTTTCATCATAGGTATACCTCAACTATGAGAGACAAAATGTGGAAACAAAACCTGACAATCACATTGTCTGATTTGGAAAGAATTTATTTGCATATTATGCTGGAAAATAAGTATTTGGTCACCTACAAACAAACAAGATTTCTGGCTCTCACATACCTGTATCTTCTTCTTTAAGAGGCTCCTCTGTCCTCCACTCATTACCTGTATTAATGGCACCTGTTTGAATTTGTTATCAGTATAAAAGACACCTGTCCACAACCTCAAACAGTCACACTCCAAACTCCACTATGGTGAAGACCAAAGAGCTGTCGAAGGACACCAGAAACAAAATTGTAGACCTGCACCAGGCTGGGAAGACTGAATCTGCAATAGGCAAGCAGCTTGGTGTGAAGAAATCAACTGTGGGAGCAATAATTAGAAAATGGAAGACATACAAGACCACTGATAATCTCCCTCGATCTGGGGCTCCACGCAAGATCTCACCCCGTGGGGTCAAAATGATCACAAGAACGGTGAGCAAACATCCCAAAACCACACAGGGGGACCTAGTGAATGACTTGTAGAGAGCTGGGACCAACGTAACAAAGGCTACCATCAGTAACACACTACGCTGCCAGGGAACTTGCACAATTGGTGGCTGACTAAATACTTTTTTTGCCCCACTGTAGATATATATGTGTGTGTGTGTGTGTGTGTGTATATATATATATATATATATAAAATATGTGTGTGTGTGTGTGTCTGTGTCTTTTCATTCAGGTCTGAAACTGGCAGCATCACTAAAGTGCATTGTGGCAGTCAAAATCTAGATAGGAGAAACCCAGTGGAGGAGGAAAAAACCATAAACATTTTATGCATGTGACGTTGCATAGTATACGCAACGTGCATTGCCAGATTCAGTTTTCTTTTTCCTCACGGTGCTGAGTTGTATCCTGCTCTGTTCTCTGTCCAGCTTGGGGGGGGGGTGACACCATGAGTTACCGCACCAGGTGACACCAACCCTAGTGACGCCACTGAACTTTATTACCTATCTCTTTCACTCTCACTTGGAGGATTATTACAGCTTCTGTCTCTTGTTTACATGGCTATTGAGAGCACAGCGATATATTCATATTTCTGTATTGGTAGAGGGGTTTCAACAGGCAACAACAGGTATTTCAAATGACAAAAATAAAGAAAATGAGCTATTTGCAATCAATTTAATACACTCCAACAGGCAAAATGAATAATTGGGAACACATTAAAGGGAAGAAAAATGTATAATACAATGTCAAGTTTTACATTTCTAGTAAAACCCAGCAAAATCCAGAATGTACTGTATATTTTTTATGCTTTATTTGAGTGAGAAGTTAAAATTTGGCATCTTATTTTTTTTTAGCTTATACTTTGCAAAATTGTGACTAGTCCACGAATAGACAAGAGAATTAAAGATATTCAAACTGCAATTGCAGAAAACGCTTTATAAAATATTCATTTTATAGCTACATTCTTTAAAACAAAATTTAGCATTTTTTTTTTTATCAACCCTACATCTCTTACAGGTTTCTTATGCAAATAGCGTACTTGACAGAGTTCCTGTAAAGATTTATAAATATAAAATGCACAGACTGGCACATACCTATAAAGCATTTTATTGAAGAACAAGTAAAATAAATAATAATAAGAGACTAAAAATATGGCTAAATATGATGAGATGTATTACCTCTATAACAAGTTTTGGTCATTAGTTAGTGATCGCTGCTATATATATCACGCATACCCTTGAACAGATATTCTATGTTGTAAGTCACTTTTCTTCCACCTACTATTTGCTCTGATTGCCTGTCAGCATTGGGATTAATAGCTCTGATTGGTGGTTTTCTGTTTAGCCCTAGGTGTACCCAGGTTGAAGGATGGTACTAGCTATATACAAACTTTTCAGTACAGGGCAGTAGCTACGGGTTTAAATATTTGTGTTACAATTTACATATTAGGTATTATGTGTATTCACATTCAGACAAAACTGACTAATTTTGCTGTATTCTTTTCATTTGTTTGAAAACGCAAAACCATGTCACTTTAGCAAAAAATTAAAAGCCAAATACATGCAACAAAAAATTTAGTTGAATCATTAATGCAGTAAAAACTGCACTCTAATGGCTTTTTGTAATAGTCTACATAGATCCAGCGATATCCTTGTCAGTTGATTGATTGATATATCAACCAACCAGTATGTCATCTTCACTTTTTTATTGACTTCCTGACCCTATTAAAAACTAAAACTAACGGCTAGATTACAAGTGTTGCGGTACGGTTTTTAATGCTGAAAAAATGGCAATTCCAGCGTAATGGCAAGGAAGTCATATTACTAGTCGTGTCGGTATAGCTGTTACGCAAGCATTTTGGCCTGTAATGCAACGTCCATTCCGCAGTCAAAAAAAATGACATTTTTGTGTGGAATTTTCATATTACAGGTTGTGCGGTCCGGCTAAAATACTTGCATTACAGCCTATACCGACACGATCCATATCGCTATCTGAGAGCAGTAGTTATGGATTTTGCAAAACAAAAATGTTTAAAAAAACTCATAACTAAAATGTTACAAAGTACACTAACACCCATAAACTACCTATTAACCCTTAAACCGCCACCCGCCTGCATCGCAAACACTATTTAGAACTTATTAACCCCTAATCTGACGTTCCTCAACATTGCCGACACTATAATAAAGCTATTAACCCCTAAACCTCCAGCTCCCCACTCGCCGCTACTAAATAAACTTATTAACCCCTAAACCGCCAGCCCCCACATCGCAAAACACTAAATTAAACAATTTAACCCCTAAACCTAACACCCCCCTAACTTAAAATTAAAAATACAATATAACTCTCTTAAAATAAATAAAAATTTACTTGTGAAATAAAAATAAATCTAACATTAAACTATAAATTAACCTAACATTACTATTCTAATAAAAAAATACTACCAATAAAAAAAATCTAAATTACAAATTTAAAAAAACCTATTAAAAAAATTATAAAATCTAAAATTACAAAAAATAATAAACACTAAATTACGAAAAATAAAAAACAGTAAGCTTACAAAAAATAATAAACAAAATAATCAAAAATAAAAACAATTATACCTAATCTAATAGCCCTATAAAAATAAAAAGCCCCCCAAAATAAAAACACCCCTAGCCAACAATAAACTACCAATAGCCCTTAAAATGGCCTTTTGTAGGGCATTGCCCTATGTTAAACAGCTCTTTTACCTGTAAAAAAAAATACAAAGTCCCCCCAACAGTAAAACCCACCACCCAACCAACCCCCCAAAATAATAAACCTAACTCTAAAAAAAACCTAAGCTACCCATTGTCCTAAAGGGGCATTTGTATGAGCATTGCCCTTAAAAGGACATTCAGCTCTTTTTCACTGCCCTTAAAATGGCATTCAGCTCTTTTCCAAAAGCCCAAAGCCCTAATCTAAAACAAAAACCCCAAAAGAAATGAAGAACAAAACAAACTAACACTAACCCCAGAATATCTACTCATGGTTCTTGAAGTCTGGACATCCATCTCCATTCAGGGGGCGAGAAGTCTTCATCCAAGCGGCGATATCTTCATCCATCCCGGGGCATCTTCTATTTTCATCCCGGCGGCGGATTAGGAGTGTTTAGACTTGGGGTTTATGTTAAGGTTTTAGGTTTAAACTTAACTTTTCTTCCCCCAAAGACATCAATGGGGTTGTGTTACAGAGATTTTTCATTCTGCAACTTCTCCAACACTCTATCCCCATTGATGTCTATGGGGGAAAGCGTGCAAGAGCATGTCAAAGCATCCCTTAGCTTTTGTGCGATATGGAGCTTAACGCCACCATATCGCACGCAAAGAGAGGCTTTTCAGTAATTTGTAATGGCAGCGATATGGAGAGTGAAATAACGCAACTTTTTTGGCGTTAGTTTCGCAACATGTTTAGCGCAAAACTCGTAATCCAGGTGTAATATTTGCTGCTAACTCTTCAGGTGCCCTGAAGATATTAACAAACACATTTTAAATTACCCCATGGCCGAATATAAAACAGGATAACTTTGTTTTTCTTTTTTTTAGGTTCTGAAAAATTCATCCAAAACAATATTTCTGTCTATGCACATGTGTGTGAGTATATAAATATATATATAAATATATAGTATTAAGAGATTAAAAATAACCTGCAAGAAACAAAAAAGCCTTTTTTTTATAAAGCTTAAAAGGAGCTCCCACATAGAGCACTTGATTTACAACAAAAGATTTTCACCTTGAAGTTCCTTGTCATAGATTCAAAACAAATAAATTCAACTGACAAATGTATTTTTGCTACAGCAGTTAGAGAAACTACATCCATAAGAATGTATTTTCTTCTTTTTTGTGTTGAGACATCACTAAAATTCACTGTGAGTACTGCCTGTGCTTACTTCTCTCTGTTTTTAGAGCACTATATTGTTGATTCTCCTTTTGTATCCTGTAGATGCAGAAAGCTTCCTCAGGGGCTTATTTACTATAGCTTGGGAGAGGGACTCAAATCAGTAATAAACCCTACTAGTCAATTTAAGTTGCAGAGCTTGGGATATCTCCCTACAAACCTCAAACAAGTGCATCACAGGGTTTTCACAGTTACAGGTAAAATGCAGTTTTTATTCCTACATCTACACATTTCCAACCAATAGCTATAGGTGATAGACGGGAAAAGGTAAAGTAAATCATGAACCCTCAGAATAAATGAAGACCAGTTCCATGCTTGATGTCTGCTTGTCAAGTTGAGGGGCTTAAGAGAAAAATGAAGGGAGAGGAGTCAGCAACCTAGTGTAGGTTAACATTAATAACAGATTTCTGCATGTTTGACTCCAGGTGCGAATATCTACCATTACACACAATGCTTAAATGCTTAAATGCTTTAAAATAAACCCTTTTGTTTTCTAACACTTGAGACATAATTTCTTTGAGCCCTTATAACATTTTAGTGCAATATTATTTTTTTAAATACTTTACATCAGACAGTGTTATTATCGGTCACGCACAACAGTTAGCACAGCACTCGTGATCTAAATGGGCTGACATTTAGATCTTATCTTACCTTTCTCTTTATACACAAATCCTCCTAATATTATCTGTTTCTATATCCAAAAATACCAATAACTTAGAGAGAGAAATTGAAAACTATAATTTTAGCAGTGGCTTCACTAGGGGGTGTGGGGGGTGCAGACCACACCGGGTGACACCCTCCAGGGGGTGACACCACCAGGCAGGAGCTTACTCTACTCAAGTAATCCTCCTGCAATGGTGTCACCTCACGCGGGGACTCTGTTGATGACGTGCTGGCACTGCATCCAGATAATATGTGCATGATGCAGCTGGGCTGATTCTGCCCCATTACTTAGTACCTGCTGTGTGATCAGGTCCTGCCCCCTCCCACTAGCATGGGCTTCTCTGCAGACAGGAGAAAGAACTGCACACGTGACGTGAGGAGCTCTGGTAGGCACTAGGCAGGACTGGTTTTAGGCTGGCCTTTCGCTTCTGATCAGCTCAAGTCAGGGCAGAGGAAGAAAATAGGTAGCCAAATACGGGGAGGCGAAAACAAACCTAACCATGGGATGCTGTGGGAGCTCACAGGTATGTTAGCACATCTATTATCTGAAATGCCCTCGTTTCACAGCAATGCTTTAAATTGTGTGATCATACCTTTAAAAAGGGAAGGCATTTTCCAACTTGCTATAATTAACCCACTTTTCAGGCAATCGATTAAACCCGTGAATGGATGACCTGTGAATGGATGTCTGCTTGATTTGTTTAATGTTGAACTTGAAGATTGGAAAGGCAATGTAATGTACAGCTTACACACTGTAGTATAATGTAGAATGTTATTTCCCTAAAATATAAAATTCCTGCAGCTGAGCTAGGGAGGCAGATTGGGGATGTGTAAGAAGTACAGATTATCTATCCATCTATCTAGAGTACCCCATTTTGCTAATGGAATCAGCATGTCACTTACAGAGTCAGTGTTATTAACCTTGCTACAAAATATTTGCAGATGTGGAAACAAATTGTAAGTATGATTGATATTATCTGTTTTTGCAAGTTATAGCAGTTGATAAATGTCTAATTTAGAAGAAGATAAATATGTCTAATTTAGAAGAACACCAAAATGTTAACCCACCCACACATTTTGAGCCAGGGAAATGTGTATCTATGTAGATAAATATTTTTTTATTATTCAGCATCAGTAACAGTCTAAGAACTGTTGGATTTATCAAGCTGTTTAATGTCATCACAGGTATTTATTTTTCTGTTTTAAATTGTGAACCCACTGATAACAAAGGCTACCATCAGTAACACACTACGCTGCCAGGGACTCAGATCCTGCAGTGCCAGACGTGTCCCCCTGCTTAAGCCAGTACATGTCCGGGCCCATCTGAATTATGCTAGAGAGCATTTGGATGATCCAGAAGCCGAATGGGAGAATGTCATATGGTCAGATGAAACCAAAGTAGAACTATTTGATAGAAACACAATTTGTCGTGTTTGGAGGAGAGAGAATGCTGATTTGCAACCAAAGAACACCATACCTACTGTGAAGCATGGGGGTGGCAACATCATGCTTTGGGGCTGTTTCTCTGCAAAGGGAACAGGACGACTGATCCGTGTACATCAAAGAATGAATGGGGCCATGTATCGTGAGATTTTGAGTTCAAACCTCCTTCCATTAGCAAGGGCATTGAAGATGAAACGTGGCTGGGTCTTTCAGCCTGACAATGATCCCAAACACACCGGTTCTGGAGTGGCCTAGCCAGTCTCCAGATCTCATCCCCATAGAAAACCTTTGGAGGGAGTTGAAAGTCTGTGTTGCCCAGCGACAGCCCCAAAACATCACTGCTCTAGAGGAGTTCTGCATGCAGGAATGGGCCAACATACCAGCAACAGTGTGTGACAACCTTGTGAAGACTTACAGAAAACGTTTGACCTCTGTCATTGCCAACAAAGGATATATAACAAAGTATTGAGATGAACTTTTGATATTGACCAAATACTTATTTTCCACCATAATTTGCAAAACAATTCTTTCCAAATCAGACAATGTGATTGTCTGGATTTGTTTCCACATTTTGTCTTTAGTCAGCACAATTGGTGGCTGACTAAATACTTTTTTGCCCCACTGTAGATATATATGTGTGTGTGTGTGTGTGTGTGTGTGTATATATATATATATATATATATATATATATAGATATATATGTGTGTGTGTGTGTGTATGTGTATATGTATATGTGTTTCGGCACGAGATTCATTGACACAACCTGTAGCTCAATTTGTGGATGTGTTATTCCAACCAGTGGTTAAAGGGATAAGGTCCTACATTATGGTTTCAAATGAATTCATTAGGAAGATACGGACTGTTGACATCCAGCATGATGACTTACTTGTGAGTTTGGATGTCAACAGTCTGTACACTATCATACCCCACCAGGAGGGACTAAAGGCAGTTCAGGAGCATCTCACTGGCAACCCCCTTTATGAGGGCCCTCCGGTGGAATATATAATTTCGCTGATTGAGTATTGTTTGTTTAAGAACTATTTCCGGTTCAAAAATAGGTTCTACCTACAGGTGGCCGGTACGGCCATGGGTTCCTCCATGGCCCCCGCTTACGCCAACATCTACATGTCACAATTTGAGAAGGTACACTTATGGTCTCAAATGCGCACATCAGTTATCTGTTATTACAGATACATAGATGACATCTTTCTGGTGGGGCGTGGGGGCATGGAGGGACTCCAGGCCTGGTACAATACTTACAATAGTTGTACCAATAACGTTAAATTTAAAATGACTGTGGATGAACAATCCATTAATTTCTTGGATCTGACTTTAAGAACTCAGACAAACTTGGCACCACATTATACCACAAGCCCACAGACCGCAATTCCATACTCAGGGCTGATAGCTGCCATCCCCCTGCACTATTAAAGGGCATTGTGAAATCACAATTTATTAGAACCACGAGAAACAACTCAGATCCAATGACTGGGGTCTCCCAACTGGTTGGAGTGGGTGAGAGGTTCCGCTCAAGAGGTTATAAGACATCTGTGATCCAAGAATTGATGGAATCTGTATCCACCCTGACACAAGCTGAATTGATACAACCTAAGCCTAAACGGGACACTACAGACAAATTAATCATGTCTACCACCTTCACTCCGGCCACTAAGGGTACTGGCCAAATTCTATGCCAACATTGGCCCATCAAGTCCTCAGATCCAAAGCTGACGTTCACCAACAATCTAAGACCCATGGTGGGTTTCAAGAGAGGTACCAATCTTAAAGATCTATTAATGAGAACAGATCCCAAAGCTTGCTACAATACTGGCATTAGAAGAAACAACAAGGGTTCATACCGGTGCTTAGGTTGCACCACGTGCAATGGCCTAATTGGCACAATGGTTTTTCACCATCCACATACGAACCGGTCTTTCACAATCAGACACTCAATAACGTGCACTACTACGCACATAGTGTATCTTCTATTTTGCCCTTGCTCAAAGTTCTATGTAGGCAAGACATCTGGCATGCTACGGGAAAGGATGGCTAACCATCGACATTATATAAGGATTGCCCTCAAGGAAGGGGTTTCGGAGCAGCCTATGGCGCGTCATTGCGCCAACAAGGGACACCCAGTTTCCTCAATCCGCTATATATTGATTGATCACGTACCCCCATTGGAACGAGGTGGAGATCGCAACAAACAGCTTCTCAAGTGTGAGGCACAGTGGATGTTTCGCTCGTGGACCATTCAACCTGGTGGTTTGAACACTATGCCAGATTTTAAGAATCTTCTGTGATCATGCTCTAATGTGCCACATACTTGGGGTACTGTCAGGGGGGCATTGTGGCTCTGTGGTTGCACTGTGTTGTGCCTCTCCTTCATTGGGGGTGGCCCACATAGTTCTCACAGAACTGTGGATTGGGACCGATTCTGGTTCCATTGCACAACGTGGAAGCCTGGCCTACCTGTGTTGGTTACCCTTACCTGCACTAAACACTACAGCAATCTAGGCTTTGGGGGTTTAAACACCCAGTACTTCATGGGACTTTCTCGTATTATATACTTGTATATATCTCTACTTCCCAGTAGTACATACGTTCATAGCCTGCCAAGTTTATATGCAGTATTCTCACCCTGACCCTTGAAATGTATATATCAATATGTATGATATAACCTTGATCATGGTTTTATTGTTAGGTCACAGATTATGACCGTCACTGCAAATAACGATTTCAAATATGGTTTATACATTTTTCCAGATTGATTGGCCTTATTTTTAAGTTTGTCTATTTAATTACAATTCTGGTTACCCAATCCCTGCAATTATGTGTAGTTTAACCCTTTAACATCCATTGGATTGTCAACAATGGCACCAAGTTGTAACCCCATTTTGTTTTTAATTATTGCGATTTTCTTATTAGGGATAATGAACTACTTCTTAACGCACTTTAAAATTTATTTCGACATCACAATTTTGAATGGCTTCACATATTCTTAAGAAGCATGTTTGATGTTAATCAGGTCAATACAGTTTGTTCAAGCCAAGTTCACTTACCATAGTTTACAACAATCACTGTATCCATGGCAGCGGTTGCCATGACAATACAAACACATACAAGCATGAGTTTCGTCACTCTACACTGATGCCTTATACTCAATATTTTTGGGGCATCATACTTTTTTGCTTTACACTTGCACTTTTTATGTAATATGTATGTATAGCGAGTTTTGTTATACTCGTTGCCTATATTTATTTAGCTTAATTTCGGTGAAAACCGGAAGTGACGTCTTTGAACTTCCGGTTTCGGCCTTGATGGTGGAACGCATTATGCGTTCCACAGACGATATTGTTTTGGCGCAAACATTTGGGAGATGAGAGGTTTGTGTTTTTTTCACTACTTGTATAACACTATAAAAGGGTTTTTTGTGTTCACAATTGTATGCTGATGAAGGGGTTTTAATACCCCGAAAACGTTCCACATTAAAAGTTTGAAAAAGACCTGTGAGTGCAAACGTTTGTTCCTGTACATTGCCTCATCTTTGCACCCAGGCTGTTGACGTTTGGTGGGTTAAACTGGATTGTGTTAAGTATATATGTATGTGTATATATATATATATATATATATATATATATATATATATATATATATATACAGGGAGTGCAGAATTATTAGGCAAATGAGTATTTTGACCACATCATCCTCTTTATGCATGTTGTCTTACTCCAAGCTGTATAGGCTCGAAAGCCTACTACCAATTAAGCATATTAGGTGATGTGCATCTCTGTAATGAGAAGGGGTGTGGTCTAATGACATCAACACCCTATATCAGGTGTGCATAATTATTAGGCAACTTCCTTTCCTTTGGCAAAATGGGTCAAAAGAAGGACTTGACAGGCTCAGAAAAGTCAAAAATAGTGAGATATCTTGCAGAGGGATGCAGCACTCTTAAAATTGCAAAGCTTCTGAAGCGTGACATCGAACAATCAAGCGTTTCATTCAAAATAGTCAACAGGGTCGCAAGAAGCGTGTGGAAAAACCAAGGCGCAAAATAACTGCCCATGAACTGAGAAAAGTCAAGCGTGCAGCTGCCAAGATGCCACTTGCCACTAGTTTGGCCATATTTCAGAGCTGCAACATCACTGGAGTGCCCAAAAGCACAAGGTGTGCAATACTCAGAGACATGGCCAAGGTAAGAAAGGCTGAAAGACGACCACCACTGAACAAGACACACAAGCTGAAACGTCAAGACTGGGCCAAGAAATATCTCAAGACTGATTTTTCTAAGGTTTTATGGACTGATGAAATGAGAGTGAGTCTTGATGGGCCAGATGGATGGGCCCGTGGCTGGATTGGTAAAGGGCAGAGAGCTCCAGTCCGACTCACACGCCAGCAAGGTGGAGGTGGAGTACTGGTTTGGGCTGGTATCATCAAAGATGAGCTTGTGGGGCCTTTTCGGGTTGAGGATGGAGTCAAGCTCAACTCCCAGTCCTACTGCCAGTTTCTGGAAGACACCTTCTTCAAGCAGTGGTACAGGAAGAAGTCTGCATCCTTCAAGAAAAACATGATTTTCATGCAGGACAATGCTCCATCACACGCATCCAAGTACTCCACAGCGTGGCTGGCAAGAAAGGGTATAAAAGAAGAAAATCTAATGACATGGCCTCCTTGTTCACCTGATCTGAACCCCATTGAGAACCTGTGGTCCATCATCAAATGTGAGATTTACAATGAGGGAAAACAGTACACCTCTCTGAACAGTGTCTGGGAGGCTGTGGTTGCTGCTGCACGCAATGTTGATGGTGAACAGATCAAAACACTGACAGAATCCATGGATGGCACACTTTTGAGTGTCCTTGCAAAGAAAGGTGGCTATATTGGTCACTGATTTGTTTTTCTTTTGTTTTTGAATGTCAGAAATGTATATTTGTGAATGTTGAGATGTTATATTGGTTTCACTGGTAAAAATAAATAATTGAAATGGGTATATATTTGTTTTTTGTTAAGTTGCCTAATAATTATGCACAGTAATAGTCACCTGCACACACAGATATCCCCCTAAAATAGCTATAACTAAAAACAAACTAAAAACTACTCCCAAAACTATTCAGCTTTGATATTAATGAGTTTTTTGGGTTCATTGAGAACATGGTTGTTGTTCAATAATAAAATTAATCCTCAAAAATACAACTTGCCTAATAATTCTGCACTCCCTGTATGTATATATATATATATATATATATATATATATACTGTGTGTATATATATATATACTGTGTGTATGTATATATATATATATATATATATATATATATATATATATAGTAAAACGAAGAAAGGTCCAGACAGGGAGCTCAAAGCAAAAAGTGAATATTTATTAACAATACAGTATAAAAGCTTCTAAGATTATTATTACTGGGCAAATGGCTATGATTGGCAGCAGAAGAGGGGCTGGGGTGGGTGTCTGACGCGTTTCAGCTCCTTGGGAGCCTTAATCAAATATGTGTGTGTGTGTGTGTCTGTGTCTTTTCATTCAGGTCTGAAACTGGCATCACTAAAGTGCATTGTGGCAGTCAAAATCTAGATAGGACAAACCCAGTGGAGGAGGAAAAAACCATAAACATTTTATGCATGTGAAGTGGCATAGTATTCGCAACGTGCATAGCCAGATTCAGTTTTCTTTTTCCTCACGGTGCTGAGTTGTATCCTGCCCTGTTCTCTGTCCAGCTGGGGGGGTGACACCATGAGTTACCGCACCAGGTGACATCAACCCTAGTGACGCCACTGAACTTTAGTACCTATCTCTTTCACTCTCACTTGGAGGATTATTACAGCTTCTGTCTATTGTTTACATGGCTATTGAGAGCACAGCGATATTCATATTTCTGTATTGGTAGAGGGGTTTCAACAGGCAACAACAGGTATTTCAAATGAAAAATAAAGAAAATGAGCTATTTGCAATCAATTTAATACACTCCAACAGGCAAAATGAATAATTGGGAACACATTAAAGGGAAGAAAAATATATAATACAATGTCAAGTTTTTCATTTCTAGTAAAACCCAGCAAAATCCAGAATTTACTGTATTTTTTATGCTTTATTTGAGTGAAAAGTTAAAATTTGGCATCTTATTTTTTTTATCTTATACTTTGCAAAATTGTGAATAGACAAGAGAATTAAAGATATTTAAACTGCAATTGCAGAAAACGCTTTATAAAATATTCATTTTATAGCTACATTCTAAACAAAATTTAGCAGTTTTTTTTTTTATCAACCCTACATCTCTTACAGGTTTCTTATGCAAATAGCGTACTTGACAGAGTTCCTGTAAAGATTTATAAATAGAAAATGCACAGACTGGCACATACCTATAAAGCATTTTATTGAAGAAAAAGTAAAATAAATAATAATAAGAGACTAAAAATATGGCTAAATATGATGAGATGTATTATCTCTATAACAAGTTTTGGTCATTAGTTAGTGATCGCTGCTATATATATCACGTATACCCTTGAACAGATATTCTATGTTGTAAGTCACTTTTCTTCCACCTACAGTTTGCTCTGATTGCCTGTCAGCATTGGGATTAATAGCTCTGATTGGTGGTTTTCTGTTTAGCCCTAGGTGTACCCAGGTTGAAGGATGGTACTAGCTAGTAGCTATATACAAACTTTTCAGTACAGGGCAAAAGCTACGGGTTTAAATATTTGTATTCACATTCAGACAAAACTGACTAATTTTGCTGTATTCTTTTCATTTGTTTGAAAACGCAAAACCACGTCACTTTAGCAAAAAATTAAAAGCCAAATACATGCAACAAAAAATTTAGTTGAATCATTAATGCAGTAAAAACTGCACTCTAATGGCTTTTTGTAATAGTCTACATAGATCCAGCGATATCCTTGTCAGTTGATTGATTGATATATCAACCAACCAGTATGTCATCTTCACTTTTTTATTGACTTCCTGACCCTATTAAAAACTAAAACTAACGGCTAGATTTAGAGTTGCACCAATACCATTTTTTTAAGACAGAGTACAAGTACCGATACTTGTTTTCAAATACTCGCCGATACCAATTACCAATACTTTTTTTTTAATGTCATGTGACAGTTAACCAAGCACAATACAGACTAATTATTTAAGATTCCTTCTTTATAATTATGAAGGACTGTAAACTTAAAAGACATTATGAAATAATAAAACAGTTTTATTTGTCATAAAGTTCACAGAACATGTTTATAAATAAAATTATTACAATAAAATATATTAATAATAACAACAAATAACAAATATAAAATCACAACCAACCAACCAAAAGTGCAATACAGTAAAAAATAGAACAGTGCACTGTTTAATCATGGGGAACAACACTATGGGCTAAATTACATTTGACTGGTAAGCTTTACCAATGCTCCCATTACATGTCCTACTCCATTAAAGTCTATGGAGTTGGAAATGTGAACAAAACATTGATAAAGCTTACCAATCAAATGTAATCTAAATCTAGTTCTATAATTGCAGGATGAGTGTTCGTTGGAATTAACTTAATTTTTGCCATGAGTACTCTTCCTGCAATTATATAAGCTAACCTATGGATGTTCCTCAGAGTACAGTATGTTTTGAACATCATTGTGCAAGATGAGAACTAGCAGTAAAAAGGCAATTTAGCAATTAGAATAATTTTTCAAAAGTTAGTGGCAAGTTCTTTTTAAGGAACAGAACAGAAGCCCCTCTGCATGTTCAGCTATAAATCTGTTTTTGCTATCAGTAAGGAGGTTTGACTCTAAGTTGAACAGTCTTTCACTTTCCACACTACTGCATGGGGCAGAAAGATATTTTTGGACCATTTTAGCCAGAGCTGGAAATCTCAGTTTATTAACTGACCAGTACTTCAGGGGTTTGTCTGAACGGGGTACAGTGATCTCTCCTACAATAATACAAATAACAGCAATTTGTATTGGCAGAACAGTAGTAAACAATTTTTAGTTTAGTCTTCACTTCAGCTTAAAATGAAATGGGAAAATGCAGTTTGAAAAAACGCCACAAGATAGCATATGGGTAGGAAGTGGAGGTATCGGTTTAAGTATCGGTGCATTTGCACGAGTACAAGTACTCATGCAAATACTTGGTATCGGTACCGATACCGATGCTAGTATCGGTGCAACCCTAGCTAGATTACAAGTGTTGCAGTACGGTTTTTAATGCTGAAAAAATGGCAATTGCAGCGTAATGGCAAGGAAGTCATATTACTAGTCGTGTCGGTGTAGCTGTTACGCAAGCATTTTGGCCTGTAACGCAACGTCCATTCCACACTCCAAAAAAAAAAGACATTTTTGTGTGGAATTTTCATATTACAGGTTGTGTGGTCCGGCTAAAATACTTGCGTTACAGCCTATACCGACACGATCCATACCGCTATCTGAGAGCAGTAGTTATGGATTTTGCAAAACAAAAATGTTTAAAAAAACTCATAACTAAAATGTTACAAAGTACACTAACACCCATAAACTACCTATTAACCCTTAAACCGCCACCCGCCTGCATCGCAAACACTATTTTAAAACTTATTAAAGCCTAATCTGATGTTCCTCAACATTGCCAACACTATAATAAAGCTATTAACCCCTAAACCTCCAGCCCCCCACTCGCTGCTACTAAATAAACCTATTAACCCCTAAACTGCCAGTCCCCCACATCGCAAAACACTAAATTAAACAATTTAACCCCTAAACCTAACACCCCCTAACTTAAAATTAAAAATACAATATAACTCTCTTAAAATAAATAAAAATTTACTTGTGAAATAAAAATAAACCTAACATTAAACTATAAATTAACCTAACATTACTATTCTAATAAAAAAATACTACCAATAAAAAAATCTAAATTACAAATTTAAAAAAACCTATGAAAAAAATTATAAAATCTAAAATTACAAAAAAATAATAAACACTAAGCTTACAAAAAATAATAAACGAAATAATCAAAAGTAAAAACAATTATACCTAATCTAATAGCCCTATAAAAATAAAAAGCCCCCCAGAATAAAAGCACCCCTAGCCAACAATAAACTACCAATAGCCCTTAAAAGGGCCTTTGTAGGCCATTGCCCTATGTTAAACAGTTCTTTTACCTGTAAAAAAAAAATACAAAGTCCCCCCAACAGTAAAACCAACCACCCAACCAACCCTCCAAAATAATAAACCTAACTCTAAAAAACCTAAGCTACCCATTGCCCTAAAGGGGCATTTGTATGAGCATTGCCCTTAAAAGGACATTCAGCTCTTTTTCACTGCCCTTAAAATGGCATTCAGCTCTTTTCCAAAAGCCCAAAGCCCTAATCTAAAAAAAACCCCCAAAAGAAATGAAAAACAAAACAAACTAACACTAACCCCAGAATATCTACTCATGGTACTTGAAGTCTAGATATCCATCTCCATCTAGGGGGCGAGAAGTCTTCATCCAAGCGGCAATATCTTCATCCATCCCGGGGCATCTTCTATCTTCATCCTGGCAGTGCGGAGCAGAGCCATCCTGGAAGTCGATCTCATCTTGTGCGGAGGGTCCTCTTCATACGGTCATCGCCGTACGCTAAAGTTGAATGCAAGGTAGCCATTTCAAAATGGAGTACCTTGCATTCCTATTAGGTGATTTGATTCTTTAAATTCAAATCAGCCAATAGGATAAGAGCTTCTGAAATCCTATTGGCTGATTTGAACAACCAATAACTTCATTATAGTGTCGGCGATGTCGGGGAGTGGCGGTATAGGGGTTAATAACTTTATTGTAATGTTGGTGATGTTGGGAAGTGGCGGACTAGGGGTTAATAACTTTATTTAGGTGTTGTCGATGTCGGGAGCGGTGGAATAGAGGTTAATAACTTTTATTGCTGTCGGCGATGTCAGGGCCGGCGGATTAGGAGTGTTTAGACTTGGGGTTTATGTTAAGGTTTTAGGTTTAAACTTAACTTTTCTTCCCCCAAAGACATCAATGGGGTTGCGTTACAGAGATTTTTCATTCTGCAACTTCTCCAACACTCTATCCCCATTGATGTCTATGGGGGAAAGCGTGCAAGAGCACGTCAAAGTATCCTTTGGCTTTTGTGCGATATGGAGCTTAACGCCACCATATTGCACGCAAAATGAGGCTTTTCAGTAATTTGTAATGGCAGCGATATGGAGAGTGAAATAACGCAACTTTTTTGGCATTAGTTTCGCAACATGTTTAGCGCAAAACTCGTAATCTAGGTGTAATATTTGCTGCTAACTCTTCAGCTGCCCTGAAGACATTAACAAACACATTTTAAATTACCCCATGGCCGAATATAAAACAGGATAACTTTGTTTTTCTTTTTTTTAGGTTCTGAAAAATTCATCCAAAACAATATTTCTGTCTATGCACATGTGTGTGAGTATATAAATATATATATAAATATATAGTATTAAGAGATTAAAAATAACCTGCAAGAAACAAAAAAAAGCCTTTTTTTTATAAAGCTTAAAAGGAGCTCCCACATGGAGCACTTGATTTACAACAAAAGATTTTCACCTTGAAGTTCCTGGTCATAGATTCAAAACAAATTAATTAAACTGACAAATGTATTTTTGCTACAGCAGTTAGAAAAACTACATCCATAAGAATGTATTTTCTTCTTTTTTGTGTTGAGACATCACTAAAATTCACTGTGAGTACTGCCTGTGCTTACTTCTCTCTGTTTTTAGAGCACTATATTGTTGATTCTCCTTTTGTATCCTGTAGATGCAGAAAGCTTTCCCAGGGGCTTATCTACTATAGCTTGGGAGAGGGACTCAAATCAGTAATAAACCCTACTAGTCAATGGAAGTTGCAGAGTTTGGGATATCTCCCTACAGACCTCAAACAAGTGCATCACAGGGTTTTCACAGTTACAGGTAAAATGCAGTTTTTATTCCTACATCTACACATTTCCAACCAATAGCTATAGGTGATAGACGGGAAAAGGTAAAGTAAATCATGAACCCTCAGAAAAAATGAAGACCAGTTCCATGCTTGATGTTTGCTTGTCAAGTTGAGGGGCTTAAGAGAAAAATGAAGGGAGAGGAGTCAGCAACCTAGTGTAGGTTAACATTAATGACAGATTTCTGCATGTTTGACTCCAGGTGGGAATATCTACCATTACACACACTGCTTAAATGCTTTAAAATAAACCCTGACATGTAAAGCAATATGGATAACATTGCCTCGCTATCTCATTCTCTCTTACTACCTCTCACTTACCTACTCATCCTCTAACAGTCTATGTTCCTGCCCTCTCTTCCTCAGCTTGCTCACAGCCTGAGCCAAATCAGATGTGGGTTTTTACATCAACCCTAGCAGTTGCTGCCCTGGTGGAATTGTCTTAAATGAGGGGTAGTCCCTGCGAGTGGCGAGATGTCTCCTACAGAAAATAATGGAGCTCGCTGGATTAGGAAACGTTGCTACGTAGGGTAAATTTAGCAGTGAGCAGGAGGCACACTTTAAAAATGAAATCCGGCATCAAAAAAATAATCACATTGTGCTGCTTTCTGTGTATAGCATCTTAAAGTTGCCTCTATTTTGGTATGCATATTTTTTTCTATTAAGGTAGTAAGTGTTTTGTGTATTTTGTCCCAACCTTGCCACCAACCACCATTTAGTTTGCAAGAAAAACAGAAATCTGTGGGGCAAAAATGTTTAGAAAATTAAGTTGGGATTTGAGAGAACATTTCATATGCATCATGGAATGCCAATGTTCAGCCATTATACGATAAAACATTTATGCTTTGTATTTTGTACCTTTAAGTATGAATTTCCAGTGTACTTAAATCATGATTTATGCTGTGCATATTTAATATGATTTATTCCTGTGAAATTTACATACAAATTTTACATTTTTGATAAAATACAATTTTTTTTTTTTGGTGAACAATTTTGTTACGATTTAGGACGCACCTTAACAATACAATTGTTTCCTGTGTATTTATGTGAGAAGGGTTCATTTATTATTTTTATATGATTTTTAATTTACAATTTTATTGTGCACTTTTGTAAATGTATGCATCCTTCTTTTTAAAAAATGCAGTATACACACCTTAGTGAAATACCCTGTGCCTTTAGATAATTCCACCAGGAAAATAGAAATACTGGCAATCATTATTAAATAATTTCACCAGCATAGAGACCTTTAGATAATCGGCCCCTTGTTACCTTGCTTGTTTGTTTGCTGTTTCTATTGTCACTTCTAACCCCTTAAGCGCCATCACCTCCAACCTCACTACACAATTAACCCCTTAAGCGCTATCACCACAAATGCAACCTAACCCACTTACACTATTAACCTCTTAACCAACCATACCCACTGCAGTTAAAAAACACTACACAAAAAAGCACACTACAAAAAAAGAGTAGACCATTAACCAAAAAATACACTACAATAAAAAAAGTACTAAATCACCAAATAAAGCAAATTACAACAACAATCAGTAAACCCCAAATAAAGCAAATTGCACAACAAAAGACAAGTACAAAAACAACCAAAATACACAACAAAAATACAGTCAACCAAAATACACAAAAAAAAACGGTGACCGGCTCTACCACACAATCCGGATCAAGATAGCAAGGTACTTGGAGAGAAGAGAAACTCCTGAACTTTTCCACCTTATACACTACGCAGCAGCTAAAAAATGGATCACCCCATGCGTGGTGTATTAGGTATTCGGCTCAAGGCACTAACTCGATAATACCTAACAAGTAACAACAAAAAGTGTGAGCAATAGTTTGTTATCTCACCCTGAGTCTAAAGCAGCAAGTTGTCTCTATAACTCCCCTTGTTATACTGGGGCTATAACGCTCAAGCGCTATGGTATAACTTTGCTTATTAAAAATATAAGGAACACATCCTTATACCTATCTCCACAGTGAGGCATCAAAGTTGACCACGTGGCCGAAAGTTTCCTTAAGTCCCCATACAAACATTAGGATGGTTGGCTAAAGCAACAATGTGGGGGGATAGTGGAGTGGCCCTGTGAAACTTTAAAATCACAACTCATCTAGGCACTCTCATACAAAAGTTGTATTTATATACATAGAACATTGTCTGGTGTGGATCTGTAACACAATTGTCAGTAGCATCTGCCATAATGTCCCAATCCCAGAGAAAGAAAACTAAAGGAGCTAATTAAGTGAAAAGGACTGTCATTGATCACTTTTATACACCTTCCACTGCACCAAGGTTTTCTCCTGAAGAAGGAACATTTTCTCCATCTAGCCCTAAAAATGCAACTCTTTCTGAGTCTGCTATGCAAGATTTACAAGGTCTAGAACAGAACCCTGTATCCCCAGCATTTATTTTGAACTCACTAAAATCCTTACTAGACTCACATCATGCTTCCTTCTCTGAAAAGCTAACAAATTCAATTGCAGATCTATGTCAAAATTTTACTACTACAAACAAAAGGATCAACACATTAGAGTGCAAACAAGAAGATGTTGCTGTATACCAATCTCATATTCTAAACTATGCTCAAAATCTGGCAGTACAACTCTCTGACCTCAAGGACAAGATGGCGGACCTTTAAAATAGATGCAGCCGAAATAATCTAAGGATTAAAGGTATACCGGAAGAGGTCTCTAACCCAGAACTTGTCACCTTTCTAACTGAACTCTTTACAACTTTGGCCTCCCCAAATACAGACACTGAGAGCATGATAGACAGAGCACATAGAGCCTAGAGGTCTCCCATCAGAACAACCTAGGGATGTGGTAGTTAGACTACATTTCTATACATGCAAAAAAGGATACAAAGAGCAAGTCTTCGTAGAACTGATCTCCCTGAGAAATTCACCCACTTGAAAATATTTTCAGACTTAGCCCCTCACACCCTACAACAATGACGGGCTTATGGTGAGATAACCCAACTACTCAGGCAACACAACATTCACTATCGCTGGTGTTTCCCCACAAATTTTTTTTTTCTAAAGAAGATCACACATATGTCATCTCTGATATTCCTCAAGGACTAAAGCTGTTACAGTCATGGCACCTGCAACCCCAAGACTTGACAAATTCTGACCAGCAGACTAAGATCTCAGCAACTGCTCATCATTCACCAATTCAGACCACACTCGACCATCGTCTCACAAATGGAGGCCAGCTGAGACCTTAAGACCTGGAGTTCACCAGACAGCTGGAAGTTCACTGCGGGCCAGAGCCCACAGTTGTTAACCCAAACCACAACAGAGACAGCAAGATATGGACTGTACCTAGATGAACTTTATACCATATATTAATCTGGTTCATAATGACTTTATTGCTTGACCCTGTGGAGGGGCTTGAGCAGAGAAGAAGATCTACTATTGATAAGTATCGGTAATAATGCTCTTCTAACCACTATCCTACTTTGTTGTTGTTTTTTTTCTTTCTTATATGTAATTTGGTGACTCACTTCACTGACCATCTAGAAATACAGATAACTCTGCCAACTCGTATATCACCCGTTTGATAGCCACTTACATCTTAAAGTTGGGAATATTAATCTATATAACTGTTGATATGGATATAGGCTGCTTAGTTACATATTACTATAGCCCCTTAGATTGATTAAACAATCTTCATGTTTACCCATGTTAAATGGGTCTTATTATTATATACAGTATGTACCTTACTGATGCCCATAACATAACTCTTATTATTATTACTGGTGATACGTACTTATCTTGTGTTAATTCATGCTCATGTGGACTTAATGATTACTTGCAACTAGAGGAATGTTAATTGTGCTCACGGTTTTCGAGAAAGGGAATCCCCAATGTTTAATAAAAAGCACTGAGATTTTTACTCAAGTATTCATGTACCATTTCCCGGTGGAAATACTTCAAAACTTAGACATACCTTTGCTTGCCACAAGGTACTTATACTACCTTTGAGGTAGTTAGGATTTAACCAAGGTTCATTTTTGTAATTTTTTTTCACTATTATACTCATTGTTTGCAATGTTCATGTTTCTGTTTTTACCTTTTGATGTTTGTGACAGTTAATTACCTTTAGCAACATGATGCTTTTTTGAAACACCATGAAGGTTCATAGAAGTATGATTATTAAATTACTTATTTTCTGATTCCTAACAAGATATCTTAATGTCCACTATAATATATAGAAACACTGTGACATATACTCATTTAATACATATTACATAACACCTTTATATTTCAGACTCCTCCCTATCAGCCACCTTAGTAGCATATGGCCCTCCAACAACCTTGCTGGGGTTGTGGACTCTCCCCTCTGCAAGTGTAGCTCCGACTATGTGAGGAATGGCACCGCTGCTGGATGTCAGAGTAGTACAAATTGCCCCAAAATAGCCTCTGTCTCTGTGCTGTTAAAGATGAAGATAAAGAAAAGTTCTCTCTCATACCCCCTCTCCTGCACTAAGTGCTGTGCTTGGTCCGGTCCTAGGGAAGAAGATGGCTATGTCCTGATGCTCCCTCCGTTTTGAGTGCCGCTGCTTCAGTTTAGTTTCACTTCCTTGCGTCCATGCAGGATTCCGGGTACAATCCTCAGCCAATCCGATTTGATTCCTCTTTAGACATCTGTGGAGGGGGGCGTATGCATCTTTAATTTCTTGGCTTGCTATTGGGTGCAGTCCGTATTGCAGTAAGGCAAGAAGGGCTCCTGGGAATCAACCGTGCTTGCTCGCTTTAGGTCAAAAGAGTATAATCAGCTGAAAGAAGTAGCGGAGCACCGGTAAAAGTAAAAGCAAAAATCTTTATTGTTCCATACAATGGTAATAAAATAAAGTAGTGAAAACAGAAAAACAAGGTGTTATCGTCCAAATAGGAGTCAGCTTATACAGCTGACATGTTTCGGCATATTGCCGTTATCAAAGCTGCTCATCCAACAACCTTTCCATACATACAAATACAATTTGTATAACATTATTTTACCGGCCAGTCATTTTTCATAAACAGGAGCGTTTCTATCACTTAACCTACTTTAATCAATGGGTTATTCCCCTTAGACCGCAGATAGACTAACTCATTCTCAATGAGACGCTACTTTGTTTACATATAACTCTACATTCACACCACAGCAATCATTCATTGCTAATACATGTCCAATTCAACTTAGCTGATATAAAAAGATTTACGTTCTTGTGTGTTACTCAGTTATTTATGTTATGTTATAACAATGTAAATTTATATTGGTTATTTTGTCTTACCTGTTTGATGTTTTCTTATACTCTTTAAAACAGATTTCATTTTAAAAGGCTTTATGTTGTCACTGACATTTTGTTTATATTATTACTATTGTTAACCTGCTGACTTCTTCCCTCCCCTCTCTTCCCTCCCCTCTCTTCCCTTTCTTTTACTCCCCCCCTCCATAATTTTTATTACTCATACATATAGACCTTACTTTTCCTTAAGCTTCCTGGGCTGAAATATATACACAAATGCTCGCTTGCTCGAGCTCCTATACCCTCACTTAGACTTTACTTTACTACCACTGCCAGTTTTTATAGTTAACTCTTAGCCCGGCTTACTCCAACAGCCAACCCCCCACACTAACAGTTCTCTGATCACAAATTATAGATACTAGAGACTAAACCGCGGTTTCCCTCAAAAACACCACCCATAATACTACCCTTTAAACCTGAATACCTCTACACTCCACAGGAATTTATTTGACAAACGTGATATATGATTAATTTCTGACCTCTTTTCCATATTTCCCTATCCTCCCACTTACCCTTTCCCTTTCTTATTCCACCTCCCTCGCTCCTTTTTTTTTTCATTCCTTTCCCTTCTCCCCACCACTTTTTTGTTGTTGTTGTTTTCCCCTTAATGTAACTCTCGTCCATTTTGATGGTAACGTGCGTATCACATAATGTTAGATGGCTTAATTCCCCTACAAAACGTAGCCTCCTCTTCTGCTCCCTTAAGCACCTACAGGCCAAAATAGTATTTTTACAAGAGACTCATTGGTTGGCAAATGGGCCTCCCCTGATACGGTCTCCTTCTTATCCAACAGTAGAAACAGCATCTTATATCAGAAAAACACGAGGTGTGGCAATACTAATCCACCGAGATATTGCCTATGAACAGATTTCAATAGATTCTGATCCACAGGGACATTTCTTGATAATAGTCTGTAAATTAGATGGCACGCTATACACCCTTGCTTCATATTACAGTCCTAACTCCAAACAAATCAGACACTTCAAAAAATTCCTAGGCCGCCTGGATAACCAGAAAAAAGGATTATTATTATTAGCTGGAAACTTCAATATGGTTTCAGACCAAAATCAAGATAAACATCTTCCCAAGAGTTGTAAAATTGATAAATCCACATTAAATGTTTCAAAAACAATTATTCTCTCTCCTGGCTCAGTCTAATTTATTTGACTTATGGCGGGCACTCCACTCGACATCCAAAGACTATTCATTTTATTCTCAAGTCCACGATTCATATTCGAGAATCAACTTTTTCTTTTGTAATCCTTGGTTATTAGACAAAATCACAAGTTCCCAGATCAGAGATTGTATATGGTTGGATCATTCCCCGGTCACTCTACAACTTCCACTATTGAACTCCATATCCTCCAGACCCCCTTGGAGACTCTTAGACTCCAATCTCTCCATACCAAGTTTGAAAGGCTCTATCTTAGAGGAAATCTACCATTTCCTACAACTCAATGAACCGGAGCAGTAGACGACTTCTGTCTATGGGGCTCCTTGTATGCCTACCTTAGTGGCCTATTCATTAAAACTCAAGTCCAAACACAATAACGCTCCTCTATATTTCTAGTTCAACTACACCAGACTCTCAGACATCTTATAATAGAACATAAAGAAACACTTAATCCTCAGCTTCTTCCACGTATCTTATCCACCAAAAAATCCCTTCAAATGTTGGAGAATGAAAAAGTACAAAAGAGATTACGTAAAAGTAAACGTGTATTTTATTACAAGGGAAATAGAGCAGATTACCTATTGTCCAGAAAACTAAGGGATTGCACCGCCCAAGCTAGAATTCCTTATTTACGATCTGACGGATTGACTCTAACAAATGCTAAAGACTATGGGTCTGAAATTGCAAAATATTATTCACAGCTATACAACTTACATTCTTTTCACCTACAAGATGCACCAGAAGAAGATTCAATTAGGTTTTTCCTATCACACCTTAATCTCCCAAACCTATCCCACGAGCAAATTGACAAATTAAATTCAGCCTTCACCATAGGAATGTTAAGAAAACCCCATGATCTTAGAAAGCTTTTTAATCTCAAAAACTCAAAGTGAAGTAAGGGCGAATGTGGGAAGCAGGCTTGGAATGTCATCACTTGGAATATCGTCACTACTTCTATATCTAAACTAAAATCACAAAAAACACCAGGCCCAGACGGATATACTGACATATTATCTAGAGTGTTTAACAAGGCAGGACAACAAGGGTCTTTCCCTGATTCATTTTTGCAAGCCAGAATAGTTACCCTACCGAAACTGGGAAAAATCCCCTGATATATGCGCCAATTTTAGAACGATTTCCTTAATAAATTTGGACACTAAAATGTATGCCAAAATATTGGCAAATCACCTAAAATCCATAATCCCACTCTTAATAAACTCTGACCAGGTCAGATTTACCTTAGGACTTGAGGGCATTGATAATACCAGAAGGTTACTCAACATCTTCCTGGAGGCCGGTCGACTCAGTCAACCATGTGTCACACTTTCACTCAATGCTGAAAAAGCTTTTGACTGAGTTGACTGGTTATACTTACAGGATACTTTACTAAAATTTGGATTTTCCTGCATGTTTTGCACCATGAAAATGGCCCTATATTCTTCCCCTTCAGCGAAAGTATGCAGCATAAGATTTTCTTCCTCTATCTTCAAAATTACTAATAGTACCTGCCAGGGATGCCCCCTCTTACCACTACTATTTAGACTCACAATGGAACCACTCACAGAAGCTATTAGAACCTCCCCCACAATTCAAGGGGTGAATCTTAATGGCACCCTATAAAAGGTAACATTATTCACCAACGATCTCACTGTATTTATTTCTAATCCTTCCTCCTCACTACCAGCCCTGTTCTCTCTATTGGAAGAGTTCACCAAGGTCAGTTTTTATTAATTAAACTTCACTTAATATATAATAAATATACCAAAAATCACAAACAAAAAAAATGTAGAATAAATGTGATAATAAAATACACAAAGTGAATCGTGAAACAAAAAAGTCCAAATATAAGGATATGTAACTCTTCTAAGAAAGGTCTCTTTGCTATTCTGCGGTCCTCCGTGTGTTCTCAAAGAAAAGGAAAAAAGATATGCAACATAGTGTAACTCTGTAACCACTTATAGTGCAACAATTCTGCTTGTTTAACGAGTGATTACTCTCATTTGTTGGAGCTTATAGCCAAGCTCAGGGTAATGCACACTCCCACTTTTTACTGGTGGGAAAACAGTACTCTCAGGCAAATCTTAGAAAAGAAAACATTTATTAAAATATATGAAAAGCGTCACAAATGCTTTTACAACACCTCTTACAAAGGGAAACTGAGTAATAATGGCTGTAAAATTACTCAAAAGAGTAGATGCTAGTCCTGGATGGAGATGGATGGACAAGCAGAATCTTAACCGCTTAGAACCACCACTTCCCAGTGCCAGAAAGACCGCTCCTCCCTCAGGTGAATAAGCAGATGTAAAGACGCAAGAAAGTGTCAATTCCGACGTACGTTTCGCTGAATCAGCTTTTTCAAGGAATAAAGTGCGCATGTCCATGAGTCCTTTTAAACCTCTAATTGATGACAGAAAATGGAAACTTGAAGCCTGTCCCTCCATCTTGAAAAAGGGCATCTCTTTCAGAGTGTTGGTACCATACTTATTCAAACAATTATAGGTCTTTTTGTTTGTCCAAATTGATGTATATGCATATATATAGTGGTTAAGATAAAACAACATGTTACAGTGATTTGTTACTATGAAACATGTTACAATGATTTGTTACTATGAAATACCATCTATCGCAATATTTTTGAAATGTAAAATAAGACATCCAATCCTTACTAATTTACAAAGTATACATTTTTTCTTTTCTTTTTATGTTAAATGGTTAATACCATAGTTTCCAATAATATTAGATTAATATTTATATTTGTAACCAATTTGTGTATATATATATATATATATATATATATATATATTCAGACCCACTTGGTCCATTGGAAACAATGTATTCCATCTACTGGTCTTATATTATAATAACAATCTCCCTTTTGTATGTACACACTCTTACATTTATATTCGTATACCTATTTTGTATACAGAGTATGCACTGGACTGCTTCAATATATTATATATTACATTTCTAGTGTCTTTTTATTGCTACAACTTATTGAGGTTTTTGTATACCATTCACAGAAAAAACTTTCACAGAAAGTGATAGATTTCGAAATCCTTATTTAGTCCATTAGGAATGAAGCTATCCATAGTGTGTATCCATTTCATTTCTAACTGACCCAAACTATTCTGAATATCTCCTCCCCTCCAATTGTGTTCTAATCTTCTGATACCTAGGAATTCCAGATCACCTACCTTCCTGTTGTGTTTTCTATCAAAGTGTGCAGACACGGTATGGTTTTGATATCCCTTTTCAATATTATAGATATGTTCGTTTAATCTTGTTTTTAAAAGTCTTGATGTACGTCCTATATAGATTAGATTACAAGAACAGCGTAAAAGGTAAATAACATTTTTACTGTTACATGTAATAAACTAATTAATATCATATTCTTTCTTATGATCCGCTGAGTAACATTTATTACACAGGTCTTTTTCATCATATCTGGTGTCCTATCGCCGCTACATAGATGACCTGTTTTTAATCTGGTCAGGGAGTGAGAGTCAGCTCTTAGAATTTATGGAATATCTAAAAAACAATGAATTCAAGGTAGCCCTGACCTGGAATTACAGTAAAACCAAGGTAGAGTTCCTTAATCTTGAAATCTATATCGAAAATGATACACTAAAATCAAAAAATTATTTCAAAAGTATAGACGTAAATAATTATATCAGCCTGGATAGCTGCCATCAAAAACATTGGCTAAAAAACGTACCAAAAGGTCAATTTGTTCGCTTAAGGCGTAATTGTAAAGATAAGGAGGTATTTAGGGCTCAATCAGTAATTCTAAAAGAACGATTCTTAGAAAAAAGAATATTCAAATACATTTTTAGAAGAGAAAATAGAAGAAGTAACAAATATGGACAGGACTGAGCTATTGCAATATAAAATGAAAAATAAAAATAATATGGGAGGGTCACATAACAATCTTGCCAATAGGTTGATTTTTCAACACAGTACACAAAGTAGTGAGTTGAGGAAGATAATTCAGAAGCATTGGGGTATACTCTCAAGGGATTCTAGTTTAGTTGAATTTTTAGGTGATGGTCCAAATGTGATGTTCAAAAAAGTTCCTAATTTGAAATTACAACTTTCCCATAGCAACAAAAGACTGGCCAAAAATAGTAACATGAAAAATTGGCTATTACCATCTCAAATAGGTTTTAGAAAATGCCAATACTGTAATGCATGTAAAATGATGAAAAAGACCGCAAAACTGTGTAATAAATTTTACTCAGCGGATCATAAGAAAGAATATGATATTAATCAGTTTATTACATGTAACAGTAAAAATGTTATTTACCTTTTACGCTGTTCTTGTAATCTAATCTATATCAGACGTACCTCAAGACTTTTAAAAACAAGATTAAACGAACATATCTATAATATTGAAAAGGGATATCAAAACCATACAGTGTCTGCACACTTTGATAGAAAACACAACAGGATGGTAGGTGATCTGGAATTCCTAGGTATCAGAAGATTAGAACACAATTAGAGGGGAGGAGATATTCAGAATAGTTTGGGTCAGTTAGAAATGAAGTGGATACACACTATGGATCACTTCATTCCTAATTGACTAAATACGGATTTCGAAATCCATCACTTTCTGTGAAAGTTTTTTCTGTGAATGGTATATAAAAACCTCAATAAGTTGTAGCAATAAAAAGACACTAGAAATGTAATATATAATATATTGAAGCAGTCCAGTGCATACTCTGTATACAAAATAGGTATACGAATATAAATGTAAGAGTGTGTACATACAAAAGGGAGATTGTTATTACAATATAAGACCAGTAGATGGAATATATTGTTTCCAATGGACCAAGTGGGTCTGAATATGTATATATACACGAATTGGTTATAAATATAAATATTAATCTAATTATTGGAAACTATGGTATTAACCATTTAACATAAAAAGAAAAGAAAAAATGTATACTTTGTAAATGAGTAAGGATTGAATGTCTTATTTTACATTTCAAAAATATTGCGATAGATGGTATTTCATAGTAACAAATCATTGTAACATGTTTCATAGTAACAAATCATTGTAACATGTTGTTTTATCTTAACCACTATATATATATGCATATAAATCTATTTGAACAAACAAAAAGACCTATAATTGGTTGAATAAGTATGGTACCAACACTCTGAAAGAGATGCCCTTTTTCAAGATGGAGGGACAGGCTTCAAGTTTCCATTTTCTGTCATCAATTAGAGGTTTAAAAGGACTCATGGACATGCGCACTTTATTCCTTGAAAAAGCTGATTCAGCGAAACGTACGTCGGAATTGACACTCTCTTGCGTCTTTACATCTGCTTATTCACCTGAGGGAGGAGCGGTCTTACTGGCACTGGGAAGTGGTGGTTCTAAGCGGTTAAGATTCTGCTTGTCCATCCATCTCCATCCAGGACTAGCATCTACTCTTTTGAGTAATTTTACAGCCATTATTACTCAGTTTCCCTTTGTAAGAGGTGTTGTAAAAGCATTTGTGACGCTTTTTATATATTTTAATAAATGTTTGCTTTTATAAGATTTGCCTGAGAGTACTGTTTTCCCACCAGTATAAAGTGGGAGTGCGCATTACCCTGAGCTTGGCTATAAGCTCCAACAAATGTGAGTAATCACTCGTTAACCCCTTAATGACCACAGCACTTTTCCATTTTCTGTCCGTTTGGGACCAAGGCTATTTTTACATTTCTGCGGTGTTTGTGTTTAGCTGTAATTTTCCTCATACTCATTTACTGTACCCACACATATTATATACCGTTTTTCTCGCCATTAAATGGGCTTTCTAAAGATACCATTATTTTCATCATATCTTATAATTTACTGTAAAAAAATTATAAAATATGAGGAAAAAATGGAAAAAAACGCAGTTTTTCTAACTTTGACCCCCAAAATCTGTTACACATCTACAACCACTAAAAAACACCCATGCTAAATAGTTTCTAAATTTTGTCCTGAGTTTAGAAATACCCAATGTTTACATGTTCTTTGCTTTTTTTGCAAGTTATAGGGCAATAAATACAAGTAGCACTTTGCTATTTCCAAACCACTTTTTTTCAAAATTAGCGCTAGTTACATTGGGACACTGATATCTGTCTGGAATCCCTGAATATCCCTTGACATGTATATATATTTTTTTAGAAGACATCCCAAAGTATTGATCTAGGCCCATTTTGGTATATTTCATGCCACCATTTCACTACAAAATGCGATCAAATAAAAAAAAATGTTCACTTTTTCACAAATGTTTTCACAAACTTTAGGTTTCTCATTGAAATTATTTACAAACAACTTGTGCAATTATGGCATACATGGTTGTAAATGTTTCTCTGGGATCCCCTTTGTTCAAAAATAGCAGACATATATGGCTTTGGCATCGCCTTTTGGTATTTAGAAGGCCGCTAAATGACGCTGCGCACCACACGTGTATTATGCCCAGCAGTGAAGGGGTTAATTAGGAAGCATGTAGGGAGCTTGTAGTTTTAATTTTAGCTTTAGTGTAGTGAGGTAGACAACCCAAAGTATTGATCTAGGCCCATTTTGGTATATTTCATGCTACCATTTCACTGCCAAATGCGAACAAATAAAAATAAAACGTAAAATTTTCCCAATTTTAGGTTTCTCACTAAAATTATTTACAAACAGCTTGTGCAATTATGGCATAAATGGTTGTAAAAGCTTCTCTGGGATCCCCTTTGTTCAGAAATAGCAGACATATATGGCTTTGGCTTTGCTTTTTGGTAATTAGAAGGCAGCTAAATGCCGCTGCGCACCATACGTTTATAATGCCCAGCAGTGAAGGGGTTAATTAGGGAGCTTTTAGGGAGCTTGCAGGGTTAATTTTAGCTTTAGTGTAGGTATCAACCTCCCACATGACACATCACACCCCCAGATCCCTCCCAAACAGCTCTCTTCCCTCCCCCACCCCACAATTGTCCCCGCCATCTTAAGTACTGGCAGTAAGTCTGCCAGTACTAAAATAAGAGTTTTTTTGGTTTTTTTTTTAAAAAAAATAATAATTCTGTTCTGTAGTATCCTCCCTTAGCCCCCAACCTCCCTGATCCCCCCCAAACAGCTCTCTAACCCCCCTCTCTCTGCCTTATTGCACCATATTGGGTACTGGCAGCTGTCTGCCAGTGCCCAGTTTGAAATGAAATATGTTTTTTTTTATTTTTTTTTTTTAAAAATACTATTTTCTGTAGTGTAGCTGCCCTCCCTCAACCCCCAACCCCCCAACCCCTACCAGATCGCTAAACATTTGAGCTGCTAAAGTTTTGAGCTGCCCACCCTCACTCCCACCGAGTACCATCATTGTTTCATAGTGTAGGGTTCCCACCCGCGGGCGCGCGTCCGCTCCCGTGCACGCGCGCGCACCCGCGCGTGCACCCGCAATCGATCCCGCCCCCCTTCCCACCGATGGCCGCCCACCCGCCTCCCTTGGTAAGCTCCCACCCACCAACGAACATGGCCATCAATGGCCGATGCAGAGAGGGCCACAAGGTGGCTCTCTCTGCATCGGACGGCTAAAAAATGTTATAGCAGGATGCCTCAATATCGAGGCATCACTGCTATAACATGAAAGCAGTTGGAAGTGATCAGGATCGCTTCCACTGCTTTCAAAGACCAATGACGTACGGGGTACGTCCTTGGTCATTAACTGCATTTTTTTTGCAGGACGTACCCCATATGTCGTTGGTCGTTAAGGGGTTAAACAAGCAGAATTGTTGCACTATAAGTGGTTACAGAGTTACACTATGTTGCATATCTTGTTTCCTTTTCTTTGAGAACACACGGAGGACCGCAGAATAGCGAAGAGACCTTTCTTAGAAGAGTTACATATCCTTATATTTGGACTTTTTTGTTTCACGATTCACTTTGTGTATTTTATTATCACATTTATTCTACATTTTTTTTGTTTGTGATTTTTGGTATATTTATTATATACTCTTGTTTTTCTTATACCTATGATAATAGTGCACTTTTTATATAATTTAGTATCATTTGTATATACAATTTGATTCTGTATATGTTATATTAGCACTTTGCACAGCATATAATTTCACACGGCTCTTTTCACCTGTTAGTAACTTACACAGGTGGAGCTAATATCACTCTTAGGAGTTTCTGATTTGCAGTATTCACCTGTAGTGAAACTAAGAATTGTTGCATGTATTTAGTTTCCACCAGAGGGTATTTGAGTTTGAAGTATCATTGTATCTAAGGATTTTCACTAGATTAATATATTGTATTTTGAAACAGAGATAGTGTGATATATACAATTGTTTAATATGTCTCTATTTCATAATAGGCGCACTGTAGTTTCAGGGGCTGATGATTTTTTTTAATGACACATTACACACAGATGACACTCTAGATAGTTTACTAAGAGAGGTGGAAAAATATATGATTAAAGAAACTAAGTTCCATTTAGAGATAGTAACTTTAGAAAAATATCTGAAAGAGCAGATTACCCCAGGGGTTTACGCATCTTCAAAAATCCCACATTTGGCCAAGATAACCTGATATTTATGACTAAATGGAATCACATTCTAGAAGAATGCACGAAAAAACTAATGTATCTCATTATTAGTGAGAGAAAAAATTATTAGAAGAAGCTAATGAGGAAATAAATATGCTGGAACAGAAAATTATTCCCCATATGGAGAGTAAACATTATGAGGAACTTTCACAGAAAGTGGCAGAGAACATAGAAAGTTTAAAAAAGGAAATCAAGAATAACAAAAGAAATAAATATTTTAGGGATTATGAGGACTATAAGGAGAGAAAAGAAAGAAATTATAAAGCTAAGAATAAAAGAGTTAATACATGGAATTTAAATAACAACAGGGATTCCAATTATCAAAAAGGAAAAGATCTTAGACTTATTAACAAGAACAATAGTGCAAGAAATAAACAACATCACACTTCATTGGCATATAGTGAAAGGGAAAATTTCTATATGAATAGGAATGAGGAAGATTCATATTTGGATCATAGAAATAGACAGTATGAAACAGGG
Source organism: Bombina bombina (assembly GCF_027579735.1). Classification (NCBI taxonomy): domain Eukaryota; kingdom Metazoa; phylum Chordata; class Amphibia; order Anura; family Bombinatoridae; genus Bombina; species Bombina bombina. Next base: position 1,124,926,197 of record NC_069500.1, read on the forward strand.
GGTAATTGGAATACATATTATAGGGGCAATTACCATAGATCTGAACAACAACACAAAGGAGAGGAGAATGCATGGCAGCAACCAAAAAATCCCTTTAAAAATCATAAAGTTCATTATCAAAAAGAAACCACTACCCATAATAGATTTGATCAACTGGCAAGATTTAGCTCAGATGATGAGTAGGTTTTTTTAGAAACCGGAAAGAGAAAATACACAAGAACAGATTCAGATCTGTTCAACAAAAGACGGAAAAACATGGACAGAACAGAACATTAAAAAACAGTCCAGAAAAGAAACTTGTAAAAAATAAAACTATAAGCAATAAAGGTATTTTTAATTTATCTAGTATTAAACTAACAGAGGCACAAATGTCTGTGTTAAACAAAGGGTTAAACTTTGCTCCCAGCCATAGAATGAATAAATTTGACACCTTTATTGGAGTTCAAAAGTTTATAAGGAATCTATGTATTAAGAAATATTTCTCCAATAACCCCATAGTGAGTAATAGTTCTGAAACTATAAGTAGATACAAACATGTAGAAGTAAGTAAAAAATCCTCATTTAATCCTGCACATTGCAAATCAGCACCTATGGAAACGTTTCTGGAATTATTCCATAGAGACATGCAAAATATGAAGACTAATTATAAATCCAATCTGTCAAAGGAGGAGCAACAAGCTCTAATAGAATTCAAGAAGAATGACAAAATTGAGATAAAGCCCGCGGATAAGGGCGGTGGGACAGTTGTTATGGATAAAAACAAATATGATGAGGAATGTCTTAGACAGCTTAACAACACAGATGTATATACAAAATTGGATTCTAATCCAGTCTTGAAGTATAAAAAGAGGATAGAAGCATATATCAACAAAAGTCTTAAAGAGGACATCCTGAATAAAAAGGAATACCTATATGTTAATAATTGGCTGATCGGAACAGCCAATAGAATGCAAGCTCAATCTGATTGGCTGATTCCAACAGCCAATCAGAATTTTCCTACTTTAATTCCGATTGGCTGATAGAATCCTATTAGCCAATCGGAATTCGAGGGACGCCATCTTGGATGACGTCCCTTAAAGGAACCTTCATTCTTCAGTTGGATGTTGGAAGAAGAAGATGGATCCGCATTGGAGGTCTTCAAGATGGAGCCGTTCGTCATCGGATGAAGATAGAAGATGCCGCTTGGATCAAGATGGTTGCCGGTCCGGATCTCCTCTTCTTCCCAGATAGGATGAAGACTTTGGAGCCTCTTCTGGACCTCTTCAGCCGCGGCTTGATAGAAGACTTCAGCCGGATTATGGATCGCCAGCCCCGCTTGGGCTTGGATCAAGGCTTCGGAGGATGGATCGGTGAACCTGGCATGGTGAAGATAAGGTAGGAAGATCTTCAGGGGCTTAGTGTTAGGTTTATTTAAGGGGGTTTTGGGTTAGATTAGGGGTATGTGGGTGGTGGGTTGTAATGTTGGGGGGGTATTGTATGGTTTTTTTTACAGGCAAAAGAGCTGAATTATTTGGGACATGCCCCGCAAATGGCCCTTTTCAGGGCTGGTAAGGTAAAAGAGCTTTGAACCTTTTTAATTTAGAATAGGGTAGGGCATTTTTTTATTTTGGGGGTCTTTGTTATTTTATTAGGGGGCTTAGAGTAGGTGTAATTAGTTTAAAATTGTTGTAATATTTTTCTAATGTTTGTAAATATTTTTTTATTTTTTGTAACTTAGTTCTTTTTTATTTTTTGTACTTTAGTTAGTTTATTTAATTGTATTTATTTGTAGGTATTGTATTTAATTAATTTATTGATAGTGTAGTGTTAGGTTTAATTGTAGGTAATTGTAGGTAGTTTATTTAATTTATTTATTGATAGTGTAGTGTTAGGTTTAATTGTAACTTAAGTTAGGATTTATTTTACAGGTAATTTTGTAATTATTTTAGCTATTAAATAGTTATTAACTATTTAATAGCTATTGTACCTGGTTAAAATAATTACAAAGTTGCCTGTAAAATAAATATTAATCCTAAAATAGCTACAATACAATTATTATTTATATTGTAGCTATATTAGGGTTTATTTTACAGGTAAGTATTTAGCTTTAAATAGGAATAATTTATATAATAAGAGTTAATTTATTTAGTTAGATTTAGGGTTAGACTTAGCTTTAAGGGTTAATCCATTTATTAGAGTAGCGGCGAGATCCGGTCGGCAGATTAGGAGTTAATTATTGTAGGTAGCTGGCGGCGACATTGTGGGGGGAAGATTAGGGGTTAATAAATATAATATAGGGGTCGGCGGTGTTAGGGGCAGCAGATTAGGGGTACATAGGTATAATGTAGGTTGCGGCGGTGTACGGAGCGGCAGATTAGGGGTTAAAAAAAATATGCAGGTGTCAGCGATAGCGGGGGGCGGCAGATTAGGGGTTAATAAATATTATGTAGAGGTCGGCGGTATTAGGGGCAGCAGATTAGGGGTACATAGGGATAACGTAAGTGGCGGCGGTGTACGGAGCGGCAGATTAGGGGTTAAAATTTTTTAATAGAGTTGCGGCGATGTGGGGGGGACCTCGGTTTAGGGGTACATAGGTAGTTTATGGGTGTTAGTGTACTTTAGAGCACAGTAGTTAAGAGCTTTATAAACCGGCGTTAGCCCAGAAAGCTCTTAACTACTGACTTTTTTCTGCGGCTGGAGTTTTGCCGTTAGATTTCTAACGCTCACTTCAGCCAAGACTCTAAATACCGGCATTAGAAAGATCCCATTGAAAAGATAGGATACGCAAATGGCGTAGGGGGATCTGCGGTATGGAAAAGTCGCGGCTGCAAAGTGAGCGTTAGACCCTTTCCTGACTGACTCCAAATACCAGCGGGCGGTAAAAACCAGCGTTAGGAGCCTCTAATGCTGGTTTTGACGGCTACCGCCAAACTCTAAATATAGGCCTAAATTACAACTTAAAAACACAAAATCCTACAAAAAATTTAAATAATCTAAGTTTACCAAAAATAATTAACACTAAAGTCACGAAAAATAATAAACACTATGATCACAAAAAAATAAACAAAATTATCAAAAAACATAATTTATGCTTACCTGATAAATTTATTTCTCTTGTAGTGTAGTCAGTCCACGGGTCATCCATTACTTATGGAATATATCTCTTCCTAACAGGAAGCTGCAAGAGGATCACCCAAGCAGAGCTGCTATATAGCTCCTCCCCTCACATGTCATATTCAGTCATTCAACCAAAACCAGACGAGAAAGGAGAAACCATAGGGTGCAGTGGTGACTGGAGTTTAATTAAAATTTAGATCTGCCTTAAAGACAGGGTGGGCCGTGGACTGACTACACTACAAGAGAAATACATTTATCAGGTAAGCATAAATTATGTTTTCTCTTGTTAAGTGTAGTCAGTCCACGGGTCATCCATTACTTATGGAATACCAATACCAAAGCTAAAGTACACGGATGAAGGGAGGGACAAGGCAGGAACCTTAAACAGAAGGAACCACTGCCTGAAGCACCTTTCTCCCAAAAATAGCCTCCGAAGAAGCAAAAGTGTCAAATTTGTAAAATTTTGAAAAAGTGTGAAGTGAAGACCAAGTTGCAGCCTTGCAAATCTGTTCAACAGAGGCCTCATTTTTAAAGGCCCAGGTGGAAGCCACAGCTCTAGTAGAATGAGCTGTAATCCTTTCAGGAGGCTGCTGTCCAGCAGTCTCATAGGCTAAACGTATTATGCTACGAAGCCAAAAAGAGAGAGAGGTAGCCGAAGCCTTTTGACCTCTTCTCTGTCCAGAGTAAACGACAAACAGGGAAGAAGTTTGACGAAAATCTTTAGTTGCCTGCAAATAGAACTTCAGGGCACAGACTACGTCCAGATTATGCAAAAGTCGTTCCTTCTTTGAAGAAGGGTTAGGACACAATGATGGAACAACAATCTCTTGATTGATATTCCTGTTAGTAACTACCTTAGGTAAGAACCCAGGTTTAGTACGCAGAACTACCTTGTCTGAATGAAAAATCAGATAAGGAGAATCACAATGTAAGGCAGATAACTCAGAGACTCTTCGAGCCGAGGAAATAGCCATCAAAAACAGAACCTTCCAGGATAACAGCTTGATATCAATGGAATGAAGGGGTTCAAATGGAACGCCTTGAAGAACGTTAAGAACTAAGTTTAAGCTCCATGGCGGAGCAATAGTCTTAAACACAGGCTTAATCCTAGCTAAAGCCTGACAAAAAGCCTGAACGTCTGGAACTTCTGCCAGACGTTTGTGTAGAAGAATAGACAGAGCAGAAATCTGTCCCTTTAACGAACTAGCAGATAAGCCCTTTTCTAAACCCTCTTGTAGAAAAGACAATATCCTAGGAATCCTAACCTTACTCCATGATAAATTACACCAATATAAATATTTACGCCATATCTTATGGTACATTCTTCTGGTAACAGGCTTCCTAGCCTGTATTAAGGTATCAATAACCGACTCCGAGAAGCCACACTTTGATAGAATCAAGCGTTCAATCTCCATGCAGTCAGCCTCAGAGAAATTAGATAGTGGCCACGCAGGCGCTATCAGAATCACCGAAGCTCTCTCCTGTTTAATCTTGGCAATCAAACGAGGAAGCATCGGAAATGGTGGAAACACATAAGCCATGTTGAAGACCCAAGGGGCTGTCAGAGCATCTATCAGCACCGCTCCCGGGTCCCTGGACCTGGATCCGTAACAAGGAAGCTTGGCGTTCTGGCGAGACGCCATGAGATCCAGATCTGGTTTGCCCCAACGATGAATCAGTTGAGCAAAGACCTCCGGATGAAGTTCCCACTCCCCCGGATGAAAAGTCTGGCGACTTAGAAAATCCGCCTCCCAGTTCTCCACGCCTGGGATGTAAATCGCTGACAGGTGGAAAGAGTGAGACTCTGCCCAGGGAATTAGCTTTGAGACTTCCAACATCGCTAGGGAACTTCTGGTTCCCCCTTGATGGTTGATGTAAGCCACAGTCGTGATGTTTTCCGACTGAAATCTGATGAACCTCAGAGTTGCTAACTGAGGCCAAGCTAGGAGAGCATTGAATATTGCTCTTAATTCCAGAATATTTATTGGGAGGAGTTTCTCCTCCTGAGTCCATAGTCTCTGAGCCTTCAGGGAGTTCCAGACTGCGCCCCAGCCTAGAAGGCTGGCGTCTGTTGTTACAATCGTCCAATCTGGCCTGTGAAAGGTCATACCCTTGGACAGATGTGGCCGAGAAAGCCACCATAGAAGAGAATCTCTGGTCTCTTGATCCAGATTTAGCAGGGGGGACAAATCTGAGTAATCCCCATTCCACTGACTTAGCATGCACAATTGCAGCGGTCTGAGATGCAGGCGCACAAAAGGTACTATGTCCATTGCCGCTACCATTAAGCCGATTACTTCCATGCACTGAGCTACTGACGGGTGTGGAATGGAATGAAGGACACGGCAAGCATTTAGAAGTTTTGATAACCTGGCCTCCATCAGGTAAATTTTCATCTCTACAGAATCTATAAGAGTCCCTAGAAAGGGAACCCTTGTAAGTGGTAATAGAGAACTCTTTTCCACGTTCACCTTCCACCCATGCGACCTCAGAAATGCCAGAACTATCTCTGTATGAGACTTGGCAGTTTGAAAACTTGACGCTTGTATCAGAATGTTGTCTAGGTACGGAGTCACCGCTATGCCTCGCGGTCTTAGTACCGCCAGAAGTGAGCCCAGAACTTTTGTAAAGATTCTTGGAGCCGCAGCTAATCCGAAGGGAAGAGCTACAAACTGGTAATGCCTGTCTAGGAAAGCAAATCTTAGGTACCGATAATGATCCTTGTGAATCGGTATGTGAAGGTAGGCATCCTTTAAGTCCACTGTGGTCATGTACTGACCCTCTTGGATCATGGGAAGGATGGTTCGATTAGTTTCCATTTTGAATGATGGAACTCTTAGGAATTTGTTTAGGATTTTTAAGTCCAAGATTGGTCTGAAGGTTCCCTCTTTCTTGGGAACCACAAATAGTTTTGAATAGAATCCTTGCCCGTGTTCCGTCCGCGGAACTGGGTGGATCACCCCCATTAGTAAGAGGTCTTGTAGACAGCGTAGAAACGCCTCTTTCTTTATTTGGTTTGCTGATAACCTTGAAAGATGAAATCTCCCTCGTGGAGGAGAAGTTTTGAAGTCCAGGAGATATCCCTGAGATATGATCTCCAACGCCCAGGGATCCTGGACATCTCTTGCCCAAGCCTGGGCGAAGAGAGAAAGTCTGCCCCCCACTAGATCCGTTTCCGGATAGGGGGCCCTCTCTTCATGCTGTCTTAGGGGCAGCAGCAGGTTTCTTGGCCTGCTTGCCCTTGTTCCAGGACTGGTTAACTTTCCAGCCCTGTCTGTAACGAGCAACAGCTCCTTCCTGTTTTGGAGCGGAGGAAGTTGATACTGCTCCTGCCTTGAATTTACGAAAGGCACGAAAATTAGACTGTTTGGCCTTTGATTTGGCCCTGTCCTGAGGTAGAGCATGGCCCTTACCTCCCGTAATGTCAGCTATAATTTCTTTCAAGCCGGGCCCGAATAAGGTCTGCCCTTTGAAAGGAATATTAAGCAATTTAGATTTAGAAGTCACGTCAGCTGACCAGGATTTAAGCCATAGCGCTCTGCGCGCTTGGATGGCGAATCCGGAGTTCTTAGCCGTAAGTTTGGTTAAATGTACGACGGCATCAGAAACAAATGCGTTAGCTAGCTTAAGTGCTTTAAGCTTGTTCATAATTTCATCCAATGGAGCTGTGCGAATGGCCTCTTCCAGAGACTCAAACCAGAATGCCGCCGCAGCAGTGACAGGCGCAATACATGCAAGGGGCTGTAAGATAAAACCTTGTTGAACAAACATTTTCTTAAGGTTACCTTCTAATTTCTTATCCATTGGATCTGAAAAGGCACAACTATCCTCCACCGGGATAGTGGTACGCTTAGCTAAAGTAGAAACTGCTCCCTCCACCTTAGGGACCGTCTGCCATAAGTCTCGTGTGGTGGCGTCTATAGGAAACATTTTCCTAAATATGGGAGGAGGGGAAAAAGGCACACCAGGTCTATCCCACTCCTTGCTAATAATCTCTGTAAGCCTTTTAGGTATAGGAAACACGTCAGTACACACCGGTACCGCATAGTATCTATCCAACCTACATAATTTTTCTGGAATTGCAACCGTGTTACAATCATTCAGAGCCGCTAATACCTCCCCTAGCAATATGCGGAGGTTCTCAAGCTTAAATTTAAAATTAGAAATCTCTGAATCCAGTCTCCCTGGATCAGATCCGTCACCCACAGAATGAAGCTCTCCGTCTTCATGTTCTGCAAACTGTGACGCAGTATCTGACATGGCTCTCATCTCATCCGCGCGCTCTGTCCTTAACCCAGAGCTATCGCGCTTGCCTCTTAATTCTGGCAATTTAAATAATACTTCTGTCATAACAGTAGCCATGTCTTGCAAAGTGATTTGTAAGGGCCTCCCTGATGTACTTGGCGCCACAAAATCACGCACCTCCTGAGCGGGAGGCGAAGGTACTGACACGTGAGGAGAGTTAGTCGGCATAACTTCCCCCTCGTTGTCTGGTGATAATTTCTTTACATGTAAAGATTGACTTTTATTTAAAGTAACATCAATGCAATTAGTACACAAATTTCTATTGGGCTCCACATTGGCCTTTAAACATAGTGAACAAAGAGATTCATCTGAGTCAGACGTGTTTAAACAGACTAGCAATGAGACTAGCAAGCTTGGAAATACTTTTCTAAATAAATTTACAAGCAATATAAAAAACGCTACTGTGCCTTTAAGAAGCACAAAAAGCTGTCACAGTTGAAATAACAATGAACCAAAATAGTTATAGCAACCAATTTTTCACAGTAAATGTATTAAGTTAGCAAAGGATTGCACCCACCAGCAAATGGATGATTAACCCCTTAATACCCAAAAACAGATAACAATTTAATAATTAACGTTTTTAACACAGTCAAAACACACTGTCACAGGTCTGCTGTGACTGATTACCTCCCTCAAAATGAATTTTGAAGACCCCTGAGCTCTCTAGAGACGATCTGGATCATGGAGGATGAAGTAGACAGATTGTGACTGAATTTTTACTGCGCAAAAAAGCGCTAAAATAGGCCCCTCCCACTCATATTACAACAGTGGGGAAGCTCAGATAACTGTTTCTATGCAGAAAACAAAGATGGCCATGTGGTAAAAATCATGCCCCAATAAGTTTTATCACCAAGTACCTCACAAAAAATGATTAACATGCCATTAAACGTTTTGAACATACATTTTAAAAGTTATGAAGTGTTATTAATAAGCCTGCTACCAGTCGCTTTTACTGCAGTTAAGGCTCATACATTATTTCAGTATTAACAGTATTTTCAGAGTCAATTCCATTCCTTAGAAAAATACATTCAGTGTACACACACTCATCAGCCTAATACCAGTCGCTATCACTGCATTTAAGGCTGAACTTACGTTACATTGGTATCAGCAGTATTTTCTCAGTCAATTCCATTCCTCAGAAAAATAATTTACTGCACATACCTCGTTTGCAGGGGGGCCCTGCATGCTATTCCCCTTTTCTGAAGTTACCTCACTCCTCAGATGAGAACAGCCAGTGGATCTTAGTTACGTCTGCTAAGATCATAGAAAACGCAGGCAGATTCTTCTTCTAATGCTGCCTGAGAACAAACAGCACACTCCGGTGCCATTTAAAATATCAAACCTTTGATTGAAGAAATAAACTAAGTTAAAAAACACCACAGACCTCTCACAGCGACCTATCTTTAGTTAGGCTGCAAGAGAATGACTGAATATGACATGTGAGGGGAGGAGCTATATAGCAGCTCTGCTTGGGTGATCCTCTTGCAGCTTCCTGTTAGGAAGAGATATATTCCATAAGTAATGGATGACCCGTGGACTGACTACACTTAACAAGAGAAATAAAAACAATTACACCTAATCTAATAGCCCTATAAAAATAAAAAAGCCCCCCAAAATAAAAACACCACCTAGCCTACAAAAAACTACCAATAGCCATTAAAAGGGCCTTTTGTGGGACATTGCGCTAAAGAAATCAGCTCTTTTACCTGTAAAAAAATTACAAAGTCCCCCAACAGTAAAACCCACCATCCAACCAACCCCCCAAAATAAAAAACCTAACTCTAAAAAAAACCCTGAGCTACCCATTTCCCCTAAAGGGGCATTTGTAAGGGCATTGCCCTTAAAAGGGCATTTAGCTCTTTTGAATTGCCCTTAAAAGGGTATTCAGCTCTGCTTCAAAGCCCAAACCCTAATCTTAAAAAAAAACCACCCCAAAAACAAAAACAAAACTAACACTAAGCCCAGAAGATCTACTCACGGTTTCTGAAGTCTGGATATCCATCTCCATCCAGACGGCGAGGTCTTCATCCATCCTGAGGGCATCTTCTATCTTCATCTCGGTGGCGCTAAGCGGAGCCATCCTGGAAGCCGATTCAATCCTGCGCGGACCGACCTCTTCATACGGTCACCACGTACACTGAAGTTTAATGCATCCACAACTGGTGCTCATCTAACTGGGATCCTTGAATTGTGAGCCATATGTATCCTGTTTGTCTCCCCACCCACTGAACACAGATTTTGAGAACCATGGCTGGATGCACCTAAGAGGCACGTCTCTGAGTCAGAAATGAGGACAAAACGCCAGGCAATGTGCTGCAGCGGAAAATAGCCACAGGTGTCTATACAAATCGAGCAGTGAGATCTTTTGGGGGTTTAATTAAGTACGGACAAAGAGATGAAATATCCCACAGTATACACAATGGAGATCGATGAAACAAAGTGAGTACCTTTTCAAACCTGCATATACACTTATTTAGTATCCGGGTCTTATCACAGCCTACTCACCCCTAAGAAATCCAAAGACTTGGCGTTACCAAAGACAGGAACAACTTTTCACTCCTCCTATCATGCAGCTCTTGTTTGCCATCAGAAGGAGCAGAGTATCCAGGTATCCGTATGCCTTACGGGGCTGACAAATTGCTCAGCACAAACTGCCCTTCTGTGTTAGCTTCTGTCTTGAAATCAGTGTGCGGCAATGAGCTGTAAGGAGGTGTAGGTGCGTCAGCATGGGAGGAGGGGTGGAGGCTTTCTTCGCCCAGTGCCGGTGTAGATACTCACAGCAAGAGAGATACAGCAAGTACCAAATGGCTGGTTATAGTCACAGGAAAAGAGAGAGAGAAGGCGGTCTTGCTGATAAAAACTCTTTATCAGCAAGACCGCGTTCTCTCTCTCTTTTCCTTTAATTAAGTACAACAGATACTTACCATTCTACACCTAATGGTGGTCTGCCTCTTTATTATAGTGGCGGAGATGTCAGGGTGCAGGGGAATAGGGGTTAATATATTTAAATAGTGTTTAGTGATGTGGGTGGGTGGCAGATTAAGGGTAAATAACTTTATTGAATAGTCGCGAAGTAGGTGGGCGGCAGATTAGGGGTTAATAGATTTAATTTAGTGTTTGCGATGCGTGAGGGCAGCGGCTTAGGGGTTAATAGGTAGTTTATGGGTGTTAGTGTACTTTGTAACAGTTTAGTTATGAGTTTTGTGAAACATTTTTAATACACAAAATCCATAACTACTGCTCTCAAATAGCGGTATGGATCGTGTTGGTATAGGTTGTAACATAATAGCCTCACCGCACAACCTATAATCCGGCGCTATGGAAATCCCATGCAAAAACATAATTTTTTGAGTGTGGGATCGACGTTGCGTTACATGCTAAAATGCTTGCGGTATAGCTATACCGACATGACTCCTAATAGTGCGTTCCTGCTTTTATGCTGAGATTGCCATTTTTCAGCGCAAAACTCGTAATCTAGGTGTCTATCTTTTCTTTACCTCTCTCCTTTATAGTATTCTTCTCCAGTAACAATTAAAAGAATATAGTGATTCATATTGCTAATAACCATATTCTGTGGTTTAATTACAGAAAGGAATGTGCTCAACCAGGAATAAACAATAGCTCAGTAGCTTGCTGTTTGGCAAATTATTACATAGGAGCAAATGTAAATTGTTTGTATAGGAGCACCAAAGGCTAAGGTAAACAACAGGCTAATATACCTACAACACCATTAGTATCCTAAAGGTGCATTTAAATATTTCTCCACCAACAAGGTGTATTACTCTAAATGTTTTATTCACATATACATGAAATCATTAATACATAAAAACTATTAAAAAAGCCTATTGAACATTAGACATCAAGACTTAAAGACTTAAAAATATTACGATAAGGATAAAAATCACCTAGACAAATGTCTATTAATTGATCAAAAATTGCTAATAGTGGGTAACCCTCTCGAGTATCGAAGGAGTTAACCAATATATCATATTACATAATACATATGAATCATATTACATAGTACATATGAATCAGGCACTAATGTGATAACCCAAAACTGAGAGTGAAAATAACAGATAAATAAATTAAGATAAAACTAATCACAAGTGTAAGATGAGGGTAAAAAATTATGAGAACTGCAATCCACAACCCTCTGGAAATTTTTAAGTGGAAAAAGTATGAAATAACATGTAAAATGGTGCGAAAAAATAACGTGAAAAAAATGAGGGTGTGTAAAAGATCAAATACCGGTATGATCAAAAAAGAGAGTGAAAAATAAGCAAACGTTATAGACAGTCTCGTATTGTAAAAAATTACCACATGTGTGGAACTAACCACAGTGATTAAATGATGAACCCTTGTCCTAGGGTACTGTGCAATTAACCTTGATAACAAATAAATCTGAACAACCAAATAATAATGAACAATACACCAATCAATTAAACAAATATTGGACCATATAAATAAATAAAAAATTAATTGAGCAATGTCCCCAAAGTGAGTCCAATAAGAAATAAAATGTCCAAAAATCCTGAATCAATGAAATAATCCTATATTGGTGATGATCCGGTGTCCCAGTATTGAATGAAAGCGATATCCTAAGGAAAAAACAAGAGCATACACTCACAAAAAGGCCTATGGGATAAGATCTATTGGTAGTAGGCTTACCCAAATTGCCATGGTCCTGATAGTATATGAGCCTTATAATCCTTCCTGGATCGGCTCATATACTATCAGGACCACGGCAATTTGTATTCTCTTGTTTTTTGTTTTTATGTATTAATGATTTCATGTATATGTGAATAAAATATTTAGAGTAAAACACCTTGTTGGTGGAGAAATATTTAAACACACCTTTAGGATACTAGTGGTGTTGTAGGTATATTAACCTGTTGTTTACCTTAGCCTTTGGCGCTCCTATGCAAACAATTTACATTCGATTTCTTTTAGGACCTATTAGGGGGTCTGTTTATAGTGTAGCAGGTAAACTAATCCAGGCGCTAGTTGCTCACCCTCGAATTTATTACATAGGAGCTACCTCATATAGGCCCCATCATGATTTTCACAAAGAGCAAATTTTTTGAAGTATCGTATTCTGATTCCAACTATTTTATCACTATGTAAAATTTTTCCTGTAAGGGTAAGGAGGGAAACCATACATGAACTTCCTGCCCAATTTGCCTAAAGGTAAATACTCATTGACTAGGACCACAGAAGTCCAAAACAATCATCTGGGATTGCCATGTACCATGTTCAGTGGAGAATTTACATTCTGAAGCTGAACTGTCCTTTCTTAAAGGGACACTGAACCCAAATTTTTTCTTTCGTGATTCAGATAGAGAATGCAATTTTAAGCAACTTTCTAATTTACTCCTATTATCAATTTTTCTTCGTTCACTTGCTATCTTTATTAGAAAAAGAAGACATCTAAGCTTCTTTTTTGGTTCAGACTCTGGACAGTACTTTTTTATTGGTGGATGAATTTATCCACCAATCAGCAAGAATAACCCAGGTTATTTACCAAAAATGGGCCAGCATCTAAACTTACATTCTTGCATTTCAAATAAAGATACCAAGAGAAAGAAGAAAATGTGATAATAGGAGTAAATTAGTAAGTTGCTTAAAATTGCATGCTCTGTCTGAATCATGAAAGAAACAATTTAGTTTAGTGTCCCTTTAAGGAGGGATTAGAAATTATACACTTCTGGAAAGTTCTCCTCTGTGAAAGCACAATTAGGCTAAAAGAGAAAGCTCACAGGGGCTGGTGTCATGACAATAGAATAAGAAGAATAAGCTTCTGAGCTATTTTTCTTTGTCTAAATAAACATTCTGTGGTTTGTACTATTCTTTTATAAAAGTGCTTGGCTTCTGTAAAAAAAATAATTGAATGTCAAAGTATTTTATTACACTCTAATGCTTAAAGTTTGTACTCGGAAATGTGCATTTTTATGTGTAAAAATGGTTTTAATTCTTGAATATGTTTGTAAACAATTCTATTAGTTTAAGTCCATTAATGGGTTTTTTAAAAATAAAATTAGGTTGACATATAATCCCAGTGAAATTGTGGAAAACACATTCTGAGGTTGAACATTGACAGTGAAAATTATTTTTAATGATGAAAGTCTTTTATACTCTTTGAGCTCTTTTATAAGATTCTAAGCAAAACAGCACTTAAGTGTGTTAGTAAAGTGAGCCTGGAAGAAAGTGTATTAAAAAATAGAATGCTATTATACATGCAGTATTTTAATGTGATGCAATTTGTCTCTGACATCTCGTTTGAAAATAAGTGAGATGTGAGAAGGTTAAATTTGAAGAATGTTTGTCATTTACTGCTACCATGCATATCACAATGCAAATAATATCAGGCCAGGGTAGACCCTATGACGAAAGTCCTGATCCTCAGCACTACAAAGGGTACAACCTGGGATGTAATCCACTGATAGTAAGACTGTAGCAACCAGAAAAAAAAACCGCAAAGAGTACCAAGAGTAACTGAGAAGTGGTAGTAGACATTCTGAAGGTCTGATCACAGAATAGTAGTAAAGCCAGCCAGGTTATATTCACAAGTAACGAATCATGAATCTGGAGCAAGGTCAGAAGTTTTGAAACAATCTCCATTCAGCGAGAAAACAACAACAGAGTCTGCAGCTATATCATGCTTAGAAAATTCCAATAATAAATGTGAGAAAACTTTATACGTGGTCAAGGAACACTCTTGTTCAGCTCACTTGGTCAAAACTGCAAGGCTCATTTTACAATACACATACAAAGAAGCTTATGAATTTTGACCTCTTGATTATGATGTAAATTTTATTTTCAGAAATTACACAGGGTCAAATTATGAGTGGAGTACTAACTGTTACGTGCAAATGATAAGGGGTTTATTGCAGGTGTTTGCACGTCGGAAGTAATGAGCGTATTACAAGTTGAAAGTAAACTTGTTCACTTGAGTACAATGGAATTCAACGCACATCAGGTTATCACAACCTCAGAGCTCTTGTTAACTGTTACATTCGAATAAAAAATGTCACAAAAAACATAAACAGTACAATTTTTCTTCACAAAGAAAATAATTTACTTTACTCTTTTCACTTAAAACAATTGGCAAAATTCAGGAAACATTTTAGTCACTTGTATATGGTATAACTGGGCTAAGATAGCTGTTAATTTGTGCAGATCCATCCCAAAACCTTCTTTGAAGGTAATATATTTGATGACGGCGATTTGGTCTTTCTTGGAGAACCCTTTCTCTATAGCATAAAGATGAAAAACAGATTTTTCATGAAGATGGTAAACTTCCAAAACTCTTAGAAAATATCAAGACATCATTAAGGTAGGTATCAAGACATCATTAGTAGTAGAGATCATTAATTAAACACAACACAACACATATTTTTCCACCTTTTTTTTGATCCAACTAAAATAACACTTAGTAGTAGAGATCATTAATTAAACACAACACAGCAACACATATTTTTACACCTTTAAAGCAAACACGAAATCACTATTTACCACTTATCAACTTTTTTTTCCCTCCTCCACTCTTCCATCCCTAAACTTAGCCCTGTAATATACCAATATCATACTGATATAATGGTAAACCTAATATCATGGAATGTGGGATGGATAAACTCCCCTATTAAAAGGAAATCTATTTTTAATCATCTAAAGAAAGGCAGTAATCCTGATATAGTACTTCTTCAGGAAACACACTTACTGGATATAGAACACGCAAAATTGAAAAGAGAGTGGGTTAAAGAGTGTATATTTGTATCATATAAAAAATCAAGCAGAGGTATCACAATTTTATTTAATAAAATTCTGGCGTATCAAGTAAAAAAAGTAATTTGTGATGTTTATGGGAGGTTTCTTATTGTACAGATATTGCTAAATAAAGAGATACTAACATTATGTAATATATATGGGCCAAATGAGACCAACAGAAATATCTGGGAATCGCTGATTGAATTACTAAACAAATTCTTAGATACAAAAATTATTATAGGTGGTGATTACAATCTTACCTCAGATTTTCACCTTGATAGATCAGGCACCCAGAAGGATATACAAGAGACATTTAAAACAAAAAATGGGCTAATAGAAAAAAAAATCTATTTATGGATTCCCTGAATCTGGTTGACTCATGGAGATACAAGAACCCGGTAGTAAAAGAATATACATTTCTTTAAGGAAAATATCATTCTTTTTCGAGAATAGACTTGTTTTTAATATAAAAAAAACCTGTACACCAAATAGTAGAAGCAAAAATCGTAGACATTGTGATTTCAGATCATGCCCCTATCCAAATAACACTGTCTCTATCTAATAAAGCAAAAAAATTGCTCCAGTTTTAAATTCCCAACATTTTTATATGGATCAAAAAAATGTAAAACATTTTTGAAAGAAAGATGGGACCTGTATTTACAAGATAACAATAAGGTAAACTGTAATACACAAACAATTTGGGAAGCAGGTAAAGCAGTTATAAGGGGAGACATTATCACATTTGTTTCTGACTGCAATAAAGCTTAACAAAAACAGTTCAAACACCTTAGTGTTAAATTAGAGAAGTCATATGCTAACTATTTGGGGAATCGCTCTTTGGTTAATTTGAGAGAATATATAGCAGATATAAAAGAGATGCACATTTATCTTACCCAACAAGCCACAAGAGATATAAGAAAAATGCAAGGCAAATTATATAGATTTGGTAATCGGGCTGGTAGATATTTGGCTAACGGTTACATTTCAGAAATCAGCA
Source organism: Bombina bombina (assembly GCF_027579735.1). Taxonomy (NCBI): domain Eukaryota; kingdom Metazoa; phylum Chordata; class Amphibia; order Anura; family Bombinatoridae; genus Bombina; species Bombina bombina. The sequence goes on from NC_069500.1 coordinate 1,124,942,359, forward strand.
AAATATATCTTAACTATAGACTCAGACAATGGGTTAAAAACAAAAAATAAAGATATGTTAGAGGAATTTAAGAAATTTTATGTGAATCTGTACACATCAGGAAGTTACTGGGAATCATAAGGATGTTAAATATTTTGAATCATTGAACCTGCCTTAAATCTCAAATATACAACAAGAACGTTCAAATATCTCATTTAGTGATAGGTAAGGCATCAGGGCTAGATGGCCTTCCAATTGAATGGCACAAAAAACTGGAAGATTAATAGGCGGGAATTTTGAGAGAACTTTTAAATGCATGTCTATCTGGAGACATTCAACCCTCACAGACATTTTCGACTGCTAATATTATAGTACTACCCAAACCGGGCAAAGACCCACTAAAGATAGCATCATATAGGCCCATAACGCTTCTCAACCAAGATTACAAGATTTTAACAAAAATATTAGCTTTATACGTGATCAAGGAACACTCTTGTTCAGCTCACTTGGTCAAAACTGCAAGGCTCATTTTACAATACACATACAAAGAAGCTTATGAATTTTGACCTCTTGATTATGATGTAAATTTTATTTTCAGAAATTACACAGGGTCAAATTATGAGTGGAGTACTAACTGTTACGTGCAAATGATAAGGGGTTTATTGCAGGTGTTTGCACGTCGGAAGTAATGAGCGTATTACAAGTTGAAAGTAAACTTGTTCACTTGAGTACAATGGAATTCAACGCACATCAGGTTATCACAACCTCAGAGCTCTTGTTAACTGTTACATTCGAATAAAAAATGTCACAAAAAAACATAAACAGTACAATTTTTCTTCACAAAGAAAATAATTTACTTTACTCTTTTCACTTAAAACAATTGGCAAAATTCAGGAAACATTTTAGTCACTTGTATATGGTATAACTGGGCTAAGATAGCTGTTAATTTGTGCAGATCCATCCCAAAACCTTCTTTGAAGGTAATATATTTGATGACGGCGATTTGGTCTTTCTTGGAGAACCCTTTCTCTATAGCATAAAGTTGAAAAACAGATTTTTCATGAAGATGGTGAACTTCCAAAACTCTTAGAAAATATCAAGACATCATTAAGGTAGGTATCAAAACATCATTAGTAGTAGAGATCATTAATTAAACACAACACAACACATATTTTTACACCTTTTTTTTGATCCAACTAAAATAACACTTAGTAGTAGAGATCATTAATTAAACACAACACAGCAACACATATTTTTACACCTTTAAAGCAAACACGAAATCACTATTTACCACTTATCAACTTTTTTTTCCCTCCTCCACTCTTCCATCCCTAAACTTAGCCCTGTAATGTACCAATATCATACTGATATAATGGTAAACCTAATATCATGGAATGTGGGATAGATAAACTCCCCTATTAAAAGGAAATCTATTTTTAATCATCTAAAGAAAAGCAGTAATCCTGATATAGTACTTCTTCAGGAAACACACTTACTGGATATAGAACACGCAAAATTGAAAAGAGAGTGTGTTAAAGAGTGTATATTTGTATCATATAAAAAATCAAGCAGAGGTATCACAATTTTATTTAATAAAATTCTGGCGTATCAAGTAAAAAAAGTAATTTGTGATGTTTATGGGAGGTTTCTTATTGTACAGATATTGCTAAATAAAGAGATACTAACATTATGTAATATATATGGGCCAAATGAGACCAACAGAAATATCTGGGAATCGCTGATTGAATTACTAAACAAATTCTTAGATACAAAAATGATTATAGGTGGTGATTACAATCTTACCTTAGATTTTCACCTTGATAGATCAGGCACCCAGAAGGATATATAAGAGACATTTAAAACAAAAAATGGGCTAATAGAAAAAAAAATCTATTTATGGATTCCCTGAATCTGGTTGACTCATGGAGATACAAGAACCCGGTAGTAAAAGAATATACATTTCTTTAAGGAAAATATCATTCTTTTTCGAGAATAGACTTGTTTTTAATATAAAAAAAACCTGTACACCAAATAGTAGAAGCAAAAATCGTAGACATTGTGATTTCAGATCATGCCCCTATCCAAATAACACTGTCTCTATCTAATAAAGCAAAAAATTGCTCCAGTTTTAAATTCCCAACATTTTTATATGGATCAAAAAAATGTAAAACATTTTTGAAAGAAAGATGGGACCTGTATTTACAAGATAACAATAAGGTAAACTGTAATACACAAACAATTTGGGAAGCAGGTAAAGCAGTTATAAGGGGAGACATTATCGCATTTGTTTCTGACTGCAATAAAGCTTAACAAAAACAGTTCAAACACCTTAGTGTTAAATTAGAGAAGTCATATGCTAACTATTTGGGGAATCGCTCTTTGGTTAATTTGAGAGAATATAAAGCAGATATAAAAGAGATGCACATTTATCTTACCCAACAAGCCACAAGAGATACAAGAAAAATGCAAGGCAAATTATATAGATTTGGTAATCGGGCTGGTAGATATTTGGCTAACGGTTACATTTCAGAAATCAGCAAAATATATCTTAACTATAGACTCAGACAATGGGTTAAAAACAAAAAATAAAGATATGTTAGAGGAATTTAAGAAATTTTATGTGAATCTGTACACATCAGGAAGTTACTGGGAATCATAAGGATGTTAAATATTTTGAATCATTGAACCTGCTTTAAATCTCAAATATACAACAAGAACGTTCAAATATCTCATTTAGTGATAGGTAAGGCATCAGGGCTAGATGGCCTTCCAATTGAATGGCACAAAAAACTGGAAGATTAATAGGCGGGAATTTTGAGAGAACTTTTAAATGCATGTCTATCTGGAGACATTCAACCCTCACAGACATTTTCGACTGCTAATATTATAGTACTACCCAAACCGGGCAAAGACCCACTAAAGATAGCATCATATAGGCCCATAACGCTTCTCAACCAAGATTACAAGATTTTAACAAAAATATTAGCTAACAGACTAAAGGGATATCACCTATATTTAATTCATAAAGATCAAGCTAGATTTAGCCAGGCAAGATCGTCGGCTAAAAACATGATGAAAGTTTTACACATAGTTAGTCACTATTTGTATCTGAAAAATAAATCCATTTAAAAAAAATCAGGAAAGAATGTGGCACTGTTGGCATTAGACACCGAGAAGGCCTTTGATAGGGTTGAATGGTCTTTCCTATTTACATGTCTAAAAAATTATAAAATTAAAGTCTCTTTTTATTCTATAATAAATAATCTAGATAGAAGCCCTAATGCCTACTTAAAGGGACACTGAACGCAAACATTTTCTTTCGTGAGTCAGATAGAGCATGCAATTTTAAGCAACTTTCTAATTTACTCCTATTATCAAATTTTCTTCATTCTCTTGGTATGTTTATTTGAAAAGCAAGAATGTAAGTTTAGATGCTGGCCCATTTTTGGTGAACAACCTGGGTTGTCGTTGCTAATTGGACAGCACCAATAAACAACTAGCTTAGATGCCTTCTTTTTCAAATAAAGATATCAAGAAAACGTAGAAAAATTGATAATAGGAGTCAATTAGAAAGTTGCTTAAAATTGCATGCTCTATCTGAATCATGAAAGAAAAAATGTGGGTTTAGTCTCCATTTAACAATAAATGGTGATACATCGATGTGGTTTAATCTGGAGAGATGTACGAGAACATGCTTCCCCTCCTGATCTCTAAAAAAGATATTGTAAGAATTTACAAATCATTTAATGCCTTTTTATGGGGAGGGAGAAAGATCTGTATCAGACTTAAAAATCTACAGATGGCCCCAGAAATGGGAGGGTTTGGAGTCCCAGATATTCATTACTATTATCTAGCAGCACTCTCAAAAGTTGGCTAATCATTGGTTATTAGACAAGGAAAACCTTTATTCAGTAGATGAACAACAGTTGGGTGTCATTTCTAAAGCATGGTTACTTCATCAAGTTTGGAAAGACATTCCTGGATAGTTAGGAACAATATTTTGTTTGAAAACATACTTAGAGCATGGATTAAGATACATAAAAAATGGGGTCCACACATAGGTTTACAATTTACCTACCTATTAGTGGAAACTCAGATTTTCCACCAGGGATGACTAAAAGTAGTTTACAGGCATGGGAAAAGGTTAACATAAAGATAATAGGGGATCTTATTGATCCTGTGAAAAGAACGGTAATCTCCTTTACAGAATTACAACTAAAATATAATTTGGCAGATTCTCAGTATTACGCCTATATACAACTTGTGCATTAAGTTAAAGAGATATTGAAGAAAGCCCCTAATTTAAACAATTCACACTGTTTAAATAAAACTATCAGGCTCTTTAAAAAATGAACATTTCTTTCATGTAATTAGCAAGAGTCCATGAGCTAGTGACGTATGTGACGTATGGGATATACATTCCTACCAGGAGGGGCAAAGTTTCCCAAACCTCAAAATGCCTATAAATACACCCCTCACCACACCCACAATTCAGTTTTACAAACTTTGCCTCCTATGGAGGTGGTGAAGTAAGTTTGTGCTAGATTCTACGTTGATATGCGCTCCGCAGCAAGTTGGAGCCTGGTTTTCCTCTCAGCGTGCAGTGAATGTCAGAGAGATGTGAGGAGAGTATTGCCTATTTTGAATGCAGTGATCTCCTTCTGCGGGGTCTATTTCATAGGTTCTCTGTTATCGGTCGTAGAGATTCATCTCTTACCTCCCTTTTCAGATCGACGATATACTCTTATATATATACCATTACCTCTGCTGATTTTCGTTTCAGTACTGGTTTGGCTTTCTACAAACATGTAGATGAGTGTCCTGGGGTAAGTAAGTCTTATTTTCTGTGACACTCTAAGCTATGGTTGGGCACTTTGTTTATAAAGTTCTAAATATATGTATTCAAACATTTATTTGCCTTGTCTCAGGATGTTCTTACCTTAAAAAATTTGACTTTTTCCCTGTGGGCTGTTAGGCTCACGGGGGCTGAAAATGCTTCATTTTATTGCGTCATTCTTGGCGCGGACTTTTTTGGCGCAAAAAATCTTTTCTGTTTCCGGTGTCATAAGTGTCGCCGGAAGTTGCGTCATTTTTGACGTTCTTTTGCACCAAAAATGTCGGCGTTACGGATGTGGCGTCATATTTGGCGCCAAAAAGCATTTAGGCGCCAAATAATGTGGGCGTCTTATTTGGCGCCAAAAAATATGGGCGTCGCTTTTGTCTTTTTCGTCTTTATTTAAGTTCATTTTTTCTTTTCTTCTGGTTGCTAGAAGCTTGTTCATTGGCATTTTTTTCCCATTCCTGAAACTGTCATTTAAGGAATTTGATCTATTTTGCTTTATATGTTGTTTTTTCTCTTACATATTGCAAGATGTCTCACGTTGCATCCGAGTCAGAAGATACATCAGGAAAATCGCTGCCTAGTGCTGGAACTACCAAAGCTAAGTGTATCTGCTGTAAACTTTTGGTAGCTATTCCTCCAGCTGTTGTTTGTATTAATTGTCATGACAAACTTGTTAATGCAGATAATATTTCCTTTAGTAATGTACCTTTACCTGTTGCAGTTCCATCAACATCTAAGGTTCAGAATGTTCCTGATAACATAACAGATTTTGTTTCTGAATCCATCAAGAAGGCTATGTCTGTTATTCCTCCTTCTAGTAAACATAAAAAATCTTTTAAAACTTCTCTTTATACAGATGAATTTTTAAATGAACATCATCATTCTGATTCTGATGACTCTTCTGGTTCAGAGGATTCTGTCTCAGAGATTGATGCTGATAAATCTTCATATTTATTTAAAATGGAATTTATTCGTTCTTTACTTAAAGAAGTACTAATTGCTTTAGAAATTGAGGATTCTGGTCCTCTTGATACTAATTCTAAACGTTTAGATAAGGTCTTTAAATCTCCTGTGGTTATTCCAGAAGTTTTTCCTGTTCCTAATGCTATTTCTGAAGTAATTTCCAGAGAATGGGATAAATTGGGTAATTCATTTACTCCTTCTAAACGTTTTAAGCAATTATATCCTGTGCCGTCTGACAGATTAGAATTTTGGGACAAAATCCCTAGAGTTGATGGGGCTATTTCTACCCTTGCTAAACGGACTACTATTCCTACGTCAGATGGTACTTCGTTTAAGGATCCTTTAGATAGGAAAATTGAATCCTTTCTAAGAAAAGCTTATCTGTGTTCAGGTAATCTTCTTAGACCTGCTATATCATTGGCTGATGTTGCTGCAGCTTCAACTTTTTGGTTGGAAACTTTAGCGCAACAAGTAACAGATCATGATTCTCATAATATTATTATTCTTCTTCAACATGCTAATAATTTTATCTGTGATGCCATTTTTGATATTATCAGAGTTGATGTCAGGTTTATGTCTCTAGCTATTTTAGCTAGAAGAGCTTTATGGCTTAAAACTTGGAATGCTGATTTGGCTTCTAAATCAACTCTACTTTCCATTTCTTTCCAGGGTAACAAATTATTTGGTTCTCAGTTGGATTCTATTATCTCAACTGTTACTGGTGGGAAAGGAACTTTTTTACCACAGGATAAAAAATCTAAGGGTAAGAACAGGGCTAATAATCGTTTTCGTTCCTTTCGTTTCAACAAAGAACAAAAGCCTGATCCTTCATCCTCAGGAGCAGTTTCAGTTTGGAAACCATCTCCAGTCTGGAATAAATCCAAGCCTTCTAGAAAGGCAAAGCCAGCTTCTAAGTCCACATGAAGGTGCGGCCCTCATTCCAGCTCAGCTGGTAGGGGGCAGGTTACGTTTTTTCAAAGAAATTTGGATCAATTCTGTTCACAATCTTTGGATTCAGAACATTGTTTCAGAAGGGTACAGAATTGGTTTCAAGATGAGACCTCCTGCAAAGAGATTTTTTCTTTCCCGTGTCCCAGTAAATCCAGTGAAAGCTCAAGCATTTCTGAATTGTGTTTCAGATCTAGAGTTGGCTGGAGTAATTATGCCAGTTCCAGTTCTGGAACAGGGGATGGGGTTTTATTCAAATCTCTTCATTGTACCAAAGAAGGAGAATTCCTTCAGACCAGTTCTGGATCTAAAAATATTGAATCGTTATGTAAGGATACCAACGTTCAAAATGGTAACTGTAAGGACTATATTGCCTTTTGTTCAGCAAGGGCATTATATGTCCACAATAGATTTACAGGATGCATATCTGCATATTCCGATTCATCCAGATCATTATCAGTTCCTGAGATTCTCTTTTCTGGACAAGCATTACCAGTTTGTGGCTCTGCCGTTTGGCCTAGCTACAGCTCCAAGAATTTTTACAAAGGTTCTCGGTGCCCTTCTGTCTGTAATCAGAGAACAGGGTATTGTGGTATTTCCTTATTTGGACGATATCTTGGTACTTGCTCAGTCTTTACATTTAGCAGAATCTCATACGAATCGACTTGTGTTGTTTCTTCAAGATCATGGTTGGAGGATCAATTCAACAAAAAGTTCATTGATTCCTCAGACAAGGGTAACCTTTCTGGGTTTCCAGATAGATTCAGTGTCCATGACTCTGTCTTTAACAGACAAGAGACGTCTAAAATTGATTTCAGCTTGTCGAAACCTTCAGTCACAATCATTCCCTTCGGTAGCCTTATGCATGGAAATTCTAGGTCTTATGACTGCTGCATCGGACGCGATCCCCTTTGCTCGTTTTCACATGCGACCTCTTCAGCTCTGTATGCTGAATCAATGGTGCAAGGATTACACAAAGATATCTCAATTAATATCTTTAAAACCGATTGTACGACACTCTCTAACGTGGTGGACAGATCACCATCGTTTAATTCAGGGGGCTTCTTTTGTGCTTCCGACCTGGACTGTAATTTCAACAGATGCAAGTCTCACAGGTTGGGGAGCTGTGTGGGGATCTCTGACGGCACAAGGAGTTTGGGAATCTCAGGAGGTGAGATTACCGATCAATATTTTGGAACTCCGTGCAATTTTCAGAACTCTTCAGTCTTGGCCTCTTCTGAAGAGAGAATCGTTCATTTGTTTTCAGACAGACAATGTCACAACTGTGGCATACATCAATCATCAAGGAGGGACTCACAGTCCTCTGGCTATGAAAGAAGTATCTCAAATTTTGGTTTGGGCGGAATCCAGCTCCTGTCTAATCTCTGAGGTTCATATCCCAGGTATAGACAATTGGGAAGCGGATTATCTCAGTCGCCAAACGTTGCATCCGGGCGAATGGTCTCTTCACCCAGAGATATTTCTTCAGATTGTTCAAATGTGGGAGCTTCCAGAAATAGATCTGATGGCGTCTCATCTAAACAAGAAACTTCCCAGGTATCTGTCCAGATCCCGGGATCCTCAGGCGGAAGCAGTGGATGCATTATCACTTCCTTGGAAGTATCATCCTGCCTATATCTTTCCGCCTCTAGTTCTTCTTCCAAGAGTAATCTCCAAGATTCTGAAGGAATGCTCGTTTGTTCTGCTGGTAGCTCCGGCATGGCCTCACAGGTTTTGGTATGCGGATCTTGTCCGGATGGCCTCTTGCCATCCGTGGACTCTTCCGCTACGACCAGACCTTCTGTCGCAAGGTCCTTTTTTCCATCAGGTTCTCAAATCCTTAAATTTAAAGGTATGGAGATTGAACGCTTGATTCTTGGTCAAAGAGGTTTCTCTGACTCTGTGATTAATACTATGTTACAGGCTCGTAAATCTGTATCCAGAGAGATATATTATAGAGTCTGGAAGACTTATATTTCTTGGTGTATTTCTCATCATTTTTCTTGGCATTCTTTTAGAATTCCGAGAATTTTACAGTTTCTTCAGGATGGTTTAGATAAAGGTTTATCCGCAAGTTCTTTGAAAGGACAAATCTCTGCTCTTTCTGTTCTTTTTCACAGAAAGATTGCTAATCTTCCTGATATTCATTGTTTTGTACAAGCTTTGGTTCGTATAAAACCTGTCATTCAGTCAATTTCTCCTCCTTGGAGTTTGAATTTGGTTCTGGGGGCTCTTCAAGCTCCTCCGTTTGAACCTATGCATTCATTGGACATTAAATTACTTTCTTGGAAAGTTTTGTTCCTTTTGGCAATCTCTTCTGCCAGAAGAGTCTCTGAATTATCTGCTCTTTCTTGTGAGTCTCCTTTTCTGATTTTTCATCAGGATAAGGCGGTGTTGCGAACTTCTTTTGAATTTTTACCTAAAGTTGTGAATTCCAACAACATTAGTAGAGAAATTGTGGTTCCTTCATTATCTCCTAATCCTAAGAATTCTAAGGAGAAATCGTTGCATTCTTTGGATGTTGTTAGAGCTTTGAAATATTATGTTGAAGCTACTAAGTCTTTCCGAAAGACTTCCAGTTTATTTGTTATCTTTTCCGGTTCTAGAAAAGGCCAGAAAGCTTCTGCCATTTCTTTGGCATCTTGGTTGAAATCTTTAATTCATCTTGCCTATGTTGAGTCGGGTAAAACTCCGCCTCAAAGGATTACAGCTCATTCTACTAGGTCAGTTTCTACTTCCTGGGCGTTTAGGAATGAAGATTCGATTGATCAGATTTGCAAAGCAGCAACTTGGTCCTCTTTGCATACTTTTACTAAATTCTACCATTTTGATGTATTTTCTTCTTCTGAAGCAGTTTTTGGTAGAAAAGTACTTCAGGCAGCGGTTTCAGTTTGAATCTTCTGCTTATGTTTTTCATTAAACTTTATTTTGGGTGTGGATTATTTTAAGCAGGAATTGGCTGTCTTTATTTTATCCCTCCCTCTCTAGTGACTCTTGCGTGGAAAGATCCACATCTTGGGTAATCATTATCCCATACGTCACTAGCTCATGGACTCTTGCTAATTACATGAAAGAAAACATAATTTATGTAAGAACTTACCTGATAAATTCATTTCTTTCATATTAGCAAGAGTCCATGAGGCCCGCCCTTTTTTGTGGTGGTTATGATTTTTGTATAAAGCACAATTATTCCAATTCCTTATTTTATATGCTTTCGCACTTTTTTCTTATCACCCCACTTCTTGGCTATTCGTTAAACTGAATTGTGGGTGTGGTGAGGGGTGTATTTATAGGCATTTTGTGGTTTGGGAAACTTTGCCCCTCCTGGTAGGAATGTATAACCCATACGTCACATACGTCACTAGCTCATGGACTCTTGCTAATATGAAAGAAATGAATTTATCAGGTAAGTTCTTACATAAATTATGTTTTTCATACTCAGCGACCTATAAAGCTCTGATGGACTCAAATAGGGATAAGCAAATGTTATTCATTATTGAGGGCTGGAAGATAGAAACAGGATATATATTAACAACAGAAGAGGTGAACAGAAGTCTTACTATTGTTCGCCAAACCACCTGTGATGCATATTTTAGAGAATCCCAAATGAAAATCCTTCATAGATTTTATGTTACCCCTAGACTGGCGTGTAAATGGCTTCAATGTAGAAACAAATGTATTAAATGCAGAAGGCGAAAATGAAGCTTAAAACATTATCGGCTAGATTTAGAGTTTTGTCGGTAAAGACCCGCGTAGCTAATGCTGCTTTTTTTCCCAGCGCAACCTTCAAACAACGCTGGTATTGAGAGTTGTCTGAGGGGCTGCGTTAGGCTCAAAAAAGGGTGCGTTGAGCCTAACTTAGCTCCACTTCAACTCTCAATACCAGCGTTGCTTACGGTAGCGGTAAGCTGGCAAAACGTGCTCATGCACGATATCCCCATAGGAAACAATGGGGCTGAGCTGGCTGAAAAAAAACCTAACACCTTCAAAAAAGCAGCGTTCAGCTTCTAACGCAGTCCCATTTTTTCCTATGGGGAAACACTCTCTAAGTCTGCACCTAACACCCTTACATGAACCCTGAGTCTAAACACCTCTAACATTACATTTATTAACCCCTAATCTGCCGCCCCCGCTATCGCTGACCCCTGCATATTATTATTAACCCCTAATCTTCCACTCCGGACACCGCCGCAACCTACATTATCCCTATGAACCCCTAATCTGCTGACCCTAACACCGCTGACCCCTATATTATATTTATTAACCCCTAATCTGCCCCCCCCCAATGTCGCCGCTACCTTACCTACACTTATTAACCCCTAATCTGCCAACCGGACCTCACCGCCACTATAATAAATGTATTAACCCCTAAACCGCCGCACTCCCACCTCGCAAACACTAGAATAAATATTATTAACCCCTAAAGTTAAGTCTAACCCTAACCCTAACACCCCACTAAGTTAAATATAATTTTAATCTAACTAAATAAATTAACTATTATTAACTAAAGTCTTCCTATTTAAAACTAAATACTTACCTGTAAAATAAACCCTAATATAGCTACAATATAACGAATAATTATATTGTAGCTATTTTAGGATTTATATTTATTTTACAGACAACTTTGTATTTATTTTAACTAGGTACAATAGCTATTAAATAGTTATTAACTATTTAATAGCTACCTAGTTAAAAGAAATACAAAATTACCTGTAAAATAAATCCTAACCTAAGTTACAATTAAACCTAACACTACACTATCATTAAATTAATTAAATACATTAACTAACAATAACAACAATTAAATACAATTAAATAAACTAAACTAAATTACAAAAAAAACAAACACTAAATTACAGAAAATAAAAAAAGATTACAAGAATTTTAAACTAATTAACCTAATCTAAGCCCCCTAATAAAAAAACCCCCCCTCAAAATAATAAAAGTCTCTACCCTATTCTACATTACCATTACAAAGTAATCAGCTCTTTTACCAGCCCTTAAAAATGCTTTTTGCGGGGCATGCCCCAAAGTAATCAGCTCTTTTACCTGTAAAAAAAATACAACCCCCTCAACATTAAAGCCCACCACCCACATACCCCTACTCTAACCCACCCAAACCCCCCTTAAATAAACCTAACACTACCCCCCTGAAGATCTCCCTACCTTGAGTCAGCTTCACCCAGCCGGGCCGAAGTCTTCATCCGATGGGGCAGAAGAGGACATCCAGACCGGCAGAAGTCTTCATCCTATCCGGGCAGAAGAGGACATCCGGACCGGCAGACATCTTCATCCAAGCGGCATCT